>NW_026532739.1:0-14297 GCF_026283585.1 Hylaeus volcanicus | reverse complement strand
CGTAGACCGTTCGAGCGGCCGCGGTAGCGAAGCTACGCGCTGGCGGCCGCGCTTGTACTCGAACAAGTGACTCGACGTGCATCGAAGGACATTGACGCTGCCGCCAGCGCGTAGCTTCGCTACCGCGGCCGCTCGAACGGTCTACGCGCGCTCTGATTGGTCGGGGTTTTCTCTTAATATCTCCTTAACGAAGCCCCAACCGACATTTTTGCAAAGGAAATTGTTGTTCAGAATCGTCTCAACTACCTCCCATTTCCGGCTCTTCCCCGACTTTTGGGACACCCTGTATACATGTCGAATTGAGTAGCCTCCTCCTTTTCGAAGTCGGTTAAAAATAGAAACAAGCTGAATTAAGCGTTATATGTGACACGAAAAGTACAAAGGTAAACGATGTAAAAACTAGAAAGCAAGGCTGTAGATTTAAATGTATAGCCGTCAAGCTTAGTTGATAAGAAGAAAGCATTGTAAATAATCAGTAAGAAGAACACTTTGTGCAATAACCAGTTTGTAACAACGGTTTCGTCACAATAAAGATACATTAAACATTAACCTTTATTTTGTATTGCGTGATTCTGTCACTACAACGTCTTGGGTTGTCGTGCTGTAGAACAGTATCGTTTAAATTAATCAGTCTTGAACATTTTCCGGGCTGGCCCCCGGACAGGGGTTTGGGGACGAAGCTCTCAACAAGGAATACTGTAGCGCACCACGCAGGTGTGTATACGGTTATCGCGAGGGATGTATATTGCTTTCAGGGAGGTTGAGGGGGCGCAGCCCCCCAGCAAGAGCATAGTTTTAAGACATATGTGTTTTAAATTTTGTAAAACGTTTTTTAGCTGAAAGTATGCGCCTTGAAACCGCACGCTTGCTGGGGGGCTGTGCCCACTCGACCTCCCTAAAAGCAATATACATCCCTCAGGATAACCGTGAACACACCTGCGTGGTGCGCTGCAGTACTCCTTACCCCCAGCCCCCGGACCCCCATTTTTTTATTGCACTAATACAGATTGTGGTATAGGTTATATATATGTATAGGAAAAAGGTAAAGTTTAACTGGAAAAGTGCCGTCTGTAACCAAAATAGTTACAAACTTTTTTTATTAGAAAAGTTAAGAACAGTTATTAGAAAAAGTTACTCAGGAGGGTGCAGTTGACAACATATGTCAAGGTGAAGGTCATAGGGGCGGAGTCCCCTATTCGGCATATTTACCTTTTTATTTATCAATAAACTATCAAATGATCCATCACAAGTAGAATTTGATATAGGGGCACATTTGACACCCTTATCCATTTTTAAATGCTGACCAAGCCGACTTTTATCGTGAAAGCAAATAAATCTTAAAGTTTCTGAAATATTACATGCTTTCTCTCAGAAAAAACAAGGTTCCACTTCGTATTGCATAAATATGAGAGCAATACATTTTTTGCTTGGCATGCGCCATATATATATGAAATGCTAATGAATAAGTGTAATTTTGATCCCATTTCCTAAACTGTAGAAAATATGTTTCTGCAAGCACCAATTTTTGTACAATTTAGGACGTGTTCAATAATGTGGTGAAGGAAAATGTGGTTACTGCTGTAATTGCCAAACATTTCCGTCTAGCATCACTTCATGATTTTCATTATTTAACCACTTTTGTCGTCAGAACTAGGCAAACAACTTTTCCGAAACAATATTGAAACTGTACTAAAAGATAGAAAATAATTTCTAATTAATTGATATGAATACTTACCAGTTCTAGATATAATTGTTTAAAAGTATGAAATAATTTCTATTTCCTGTGTATTAAATTATATTGAATAATATACTAAATTTCTATTTCGTTTATATTAGATTATGTTAAATAACATTTTCGTAGTCGGCGCAAAATTAAAAATTGCTTACATTCAAAATTACCAAACTCGGTTACTTTCTGTCGGAGGAACAAAACATACGTCCTTAATTATTGTTATTATTATATCTACTTTAGACATAATAAACATTAACATTGTTAAATATCGCCACCTTTACCAAATACTGTCCCAAACCTACCTCAGATAGTATTTTCATACAGAGAGTATATACATTAGCAGTAACCAATATTTCCATCTCAGACACGCAAAAAAGAATGCCCCAAACCTACTCAGACAGTATTTTCATGTAGATAGTATATACATTAATTGTATGCAATATGCCCCCCTCCCCACCTCGCATCGCCAAACCAAATACATCAAACCCTCTCAGACAGTACTTCCACATAGACACTATTGTAGAAAGTGGAAAGAACGGTACATACATAGAATGTATCGACGAATGCGAGTGTCCGAGCGATCAAGGTAACCGGGCCGATGAACGCGAACGAAAACATCGCTAGGAAAGTCGCGTAAAGCGAAAAGACAGTAGACGCGTGTGTTCGCTCGGCAACGGCCAGCGAAACCGAAAAACAAAGGCGAGAGCATTGAACCGGGTTTTTTTTTTGACAATGCGGCAGGTCGAGGCGCGAGCGAAACTGATAACGGCTCGACAGTCGTATAAAGAAAGTCGTGGCGAAAAGTCGAGCATTAGATTAGAGTTAGCGGCGTAGATTTAGGACAATACTAGTTAAGGAATAGATTTAATGTATGTGTAAGAGTAGAATAGTAAAACGTAGTGTAAAATTAGGAGTAAGTGTAATTAAAGTGATTCTTCCAATTTAATAAGTAAACAATTCGCGTTATTATCCCACCCGATCCTACACTATATATTCATATATAGTTGCAAATGGGATCATCAGGAATACATATGCAACTAAATGTGAAGGAATCGATCGCGTTTGGTAAATTTCTTATCGAGCTACAGTGGGCTCACCCAAGAGCCCAAACGAAGGTCCTCAACGTTTTATAAGAAAACAATGGGAAAAGTCTGAAACGAAATCTTAACTTTGAGGACCACAATTAAAAACTTATGACCATTTCAAATTCTTAATGTTGTTTTGGAAAGAAACCACAAATTAGTCAAGTTGGTAAAATCGCGAGATAATACCCTCACCTATCGGGACACTTCTTCAAAACGTCATAAATATGGGAGTTTTCAACCGATTTTCGTGAAACTTCGGCAGGAGTAGTTTTGAAGTGTTCTCTGGGTGTGTGCAAAGTTGCATTGGCAAGGCTTGATGCGAAGGGGTTAATTCACCCCAGTAAAGGGGGTGATGCAGGAAATCGGCACTTCTGAAGGGGCCAGGGGTGACGGAAAGGGTTGAAAAAAAACAAAAAAACCTTTAAGGCGACTCTTCTTGATGCTCTCTACAAAATGCACATCGAGTGCACTACGGGTGCAGGCCCTCGCTCCACTTCTGAATACCGGCTTCGTCCGGCCCACTTCCTGCTCTTTCAAATCTGCCCCGATTTGCCAACGAAAGCGTGATTCAAAAAATCTGATTTTTTGGGGACCTGCTAATGAAGCATTTGCGCGTCCGAATCCGCGAACGGCGTTGACGTGGGGTTACTCGCTTACCCTGCAGACGGGCCTAAACTTGGGGGTGGGTTTTCCAAAAACATCAAAACTGTGTTTGGGCCAATGTCTCGGACCCCTATGGCATGCTCGGGACGCGTTGTGGCAACGTTTCAACCCCTACGCCTGGGGGTGGACCACCCCTAACTTTGGGCCATCCCCCTTCAGCTCCAGCGGCAGCTTTCGAAATGGGATCTTTTCAGCATTGATCCTTAGCATACCGACAACAAACCTGGCGAATTTCATCACCCTTTGATGTGTGGAAGTGCCCTTTCACGGAGGGGGTTGAAAAGTGGCGAGCTATTCCGCCCCCCCCCCCCCAAGGGGTGCCTATGGGATGTACGGCGTGAGCGTTGGCATTTCCTGGATCATAGAATTCCAGGAAATGCATTGAGACTAAATTCGGGACTGTCGTCCAAAAATTGTGAATTTTGAAGGGGGCGAGGGGTTGTAAGGGGTGGGCTTATCTGAGAGGGATTCCAGGAGGTGCATTTTGCAGAGAGCATCATGGAGAGTACGCCCAAAGGTTTTTTTGAATTTTTCAACCCCTCCCGTCACCCCTGGCCTTGTCCAAAGAGGCGTTTTTCTACACCCTCCCCTTTAGGGGGGTGAATTAATCCCTTCGCATCAAGCCTCGCCAATGCAACTTTGCACACATCCAGAGGACACTTCAAAACTACTCCTGACGAAGTTTCACGAAAGTGTCCCGATTTTTCTGAAGGCGAGTGTATATTATGTGTTTGCTATAATTTTGTAACATAATATTTATAAGCTTGCATTTACATAACACTTTCATCTCATTCTTAAACCTACACTGCAAAAGTTCGTCCCCAAAATTATCAAAAATTCTATGAACACGATATACAGAGTGTTTCTGAATATGTAGGCGCTTTTTGGGGAGGTAAGTTCTTGACACCAGTACGAATAGAAAAGTCTTTTACCAATTTGGGAACTGCGGCTTCGTTATCGAGATACAAACAGTTGAAATTTGCAGGTGTGACTTCCGGCGTGGGCAGTTTGAGTCTTTGTTAAGCATTGGATTTCTGAACGAGATTGTGACGGAATAGAGACGGAAAAGTTCGTGGACTATCTCACCGATACCAGTGGTATGTTAGTAACCGTAAAAGGTCTCACACTTCAGTCCGGATGGCAGTTCGTGGGTCTCCGTTCCGTCGACCGGGATGGATTTTGATATTAACGATTCGAAGGGAGATGTTAAGTTTCTTGTTAAGTTTCTTTTGAATTTGACTTCGAACATCGTCAATTGTACATTCATCGTCTGTGAACATGTTGCCAATCATTACCTTTTGCGCTGCCAAGCTTGGGGAAACAAATGCTGCCGATGGTTACATAATAATTATAATTATATTTCTTTATAGTAATATATATTATATAATAGTTATATTTCATTATTATCACCTCCGCGTCGGAAGACTCATTATTGCGTCCAATTGAAAACTGCCCCTTGGTTACAGATAATGCATTAACCTGAAAGGGTTAGAATCGAACCCCCACGTATACGAGTTTTCATTTTTGAGATTGATATACAACATAACATCGTCAATAGAGGGATGGTTTGGGACATACCCCTTGGGGTAGAGTCGTAGGCAAAAAAAAGGTTAGATCAAGTATCGGTATTGCCCCTGATCCCTTCGACCCTAAACGAAGACAGAATTCCTCGTGTCTATTCACTCGCACTCACGCAAATCCGTCCGCTTCGTTCCGTCGAAACCAAAATAATTTGGTTTGGACGGAATGGGGTCCACGGAATATCGTCCAGGATTTTACACAAAGATTACTATGAATTGGATATTCGTGAATCCGTCCACAATCCTTATTTTCGGTTTCCGTCATCATTTCGTGACAGTTTTTTTCAGAGAAACCGGCCTCATCGACTCAAATCACTCGTTCCATCGACCATTTCGTCCGGCCTAAACGAACGGAATGTTTCGTGGCGATCTCGTTCAGAAAAACCAGGGCTTTAGCTATTCGCGCGACCGCAACTGTACACACCTATAAAGGAGAAACACTCACAAATGCACTCACTCTTGGAAAATGATCTAGGAGTCCGCAAAACAGTTTGGACCAGACAGAGCGAGGTCATTGTCATTTAGTTTTTACAGATTGTGTCAATGGCCTCGTACTACTTGGCCTAGAAAGTCCTAGGTCATTTTTAAGCAGTAGTGTGCATCGGTGGAAATAGCAAATTTCAACTGCTTATATCTCAATAACGAAGCCCTAGTTCGGAAATTGGGAACGGACTTCTCGATTCGTACTGATGTCAGGACCTCAGCTTCCAAAAAGAGCCCACATATTAAAAAAAAACCTTGTATAATACAACCATTTCATATAACAACGATATTATTTACCTTATTTGTATATTTAATAACAAAAATTTGTAAATAATTTGCACATACACATATATAAACTATTTGATTCTATAGTTGCACGTGTTATATTTTGAAAACTGTATCATTAAATGCAACATAATTGAAAATAAAAATATAAATTACAAGATACAAGATAGTATAAGTCTTATTCAACATCATTGACAAGCGCGTTATAGCTTACATAAATGTGTAACTGAAATAATAATAGTATATACAATATTAATATAGTCTTTGAACAATTTATGTATAATATTTATATCCATTTTCAATAAATTACTTCAAAATTGTTCTATTTAGTATTAAGAAATATGATATATTAATGAATTTTAAATCTTGAAAATTATTTAAAAGCTGTATAAAGTGTATATTCAAATAAAAGGGTCGTGCCCCTAAAGTAAATTCACATAGGTCAGAGTTTTCTTAAATTCTTTAATTAAAACTCTATGTTTTAAAAAACAGACAATACAAAAAAATACCGATTTTTTATTGAAACCGTTAGAACGCTATAATTATATCTTTACAGTAAGTACATAATTGTGTTACTATTATCCTAAATTTGTTATAGATTACTGGTATTATTGTGGCATATATGAAGTAATTAATATTTGATAGTTTTGTTAATGCTTGTCAGAGTACTTACACATTGCACTTTTGTACATTCTTTGTATAATTAGTCCTTTCTGTGATACACAATGACTACATTTAGTAAAACAGTACAAGAATGAAAAAAACTAAATAAACCCAACCAATTAAAATCATGCTGTGCGAGTTACATTTTAATGAATACTCATACACTCAACAGCAGAGCCAACACGAAATACTTCACAGCTATAAACCTGCAAACTTTCAAGTTAGGTTCGAGTTCCACTTAGGTTCATTTATTGCTTCAAATTATTTTTACACTTTATTTCAATCCCAAACTACATAGCAATGATCAATGTACATTTACAGATGTAAGAATATTTTTAAAACTTTTCAAATAAAAATATCCAATTTATTTAAATAAAATGAAATTATACATGATTACAATTAAACGTAAAGGATGATGTCGTTTAAGTGGACGCCACAACTACTGACAAGTGAATTTTGTTATTAAAAAACAAAATCTAGAAGTCGTTTTTCAAAAACTATTTATATTTTTTTATTCAATTCATAACTACATGACGATACTCAATACATTAATTTTAAAGATGTTTCAACCTAAAATATAAGTCAAAATAAATTTGGAGCTCTTTTTATGCTATCATTATCCTTGTCAGGTATTCTATTATTTATGTTATTATTTAACACTGTCCCTATTATTTTTTTATGGTTGAAATACTGATCAAAGCTTCAGGATGTAAAATGTTATTTGGACGATCTCTACTACAGAGTACTTATACTTGCATTAAAAGACAACCATAATTAATTAACTGCTGTAGAATTAAATAATTAAGTTTATTGTCACTTCACCATCAAGAAAACTATGAGTTACTCCCAAAAATCAGTTTATATTCGACTGTGCTTTCTAATAATTGAACAAACGTTTAAATTTGGTTATAGGACGTTAAAATGAAATACTAGAAAAAATATTATCTCAAAAATAACTAAAAATTCGTTATCAGTTAAGTTGAAAATCAACATTTAAATTTATGAAAGATTTCATTCAAATAATTAGTCTTTGAACATTTTACTTTTCCAAAAATAGCAGGAAAGAATTTCAAAATTTTATTTATGGGTTCTTTGAATTATCTCAAGTAATATCATTGTTGCTTTAAAGAGACCATTAATTTTATTAAATTCAAAGTTAGGTCACACTATATCTATAATAAAACTTGTAGATGTTACACTGTCTACATGCCATTCAGTAGGCTATTCCAAAATTAAACCCTATTGTTGTAAATATGTGAATGCATATTGTTAGATGCAGTTCGCATTAGCAGCAATAATTTATTATTTATCGCATGCTTGGTACCTTTAAAAGACTGTAAAACCTGTAGATATACTTAATGGAATATGTAATTTTGAACAAGTGACACCAATCATCAAAGAAAACAATAATAAAGATTAAGGATGTTATATAATTCTATACTACAATCCATCCATATTTGTTAAAGGTAAGAAATTTGCAAAACAACTTTATGTATTAATTTAATATAGCAACTGTTAAACAATACAGTAATTGATAGAATACCTAATACAAAAAGTAATAACATAACACAATGCGCTAAACTTATTTTGATGTATACGTTAGCTAGATTGAAATATTTTTTAAATATCCTTCAAATATTCATAAAACTATATTGATTATTGTTATGTGCCAAGTATTAAAACAAATACATAAGAAATTAAAAAAAAATTAGTGTAAGTGTGACCCACACTTAAGTTTAAAAATGTTGCACAGTTCAGTAGTCAGATACTTTGATGCTTTGCTATAGATGCTATTGAGAACAATAGCTATTGTAGATACATTAGAATGTAACTTTTATGGCATAGTCTCAATTAGTTCAATTCGAATACTTCGCAGTTAATGTGATCTCTATGTAAAAGTGAAGACATTTAAGTGTCTTGTAGTGTTATAAAAACTGCCAAAAGTTAGAAAAAATAGAAAACCATTAATACTAAGTTAGATCATAATGGATTCCAATTGTGTTATTAATGACAACGATAATAATGATAACGATGACAGAAGTATTTATCGCAAAATTAATTCGGAATATATATGAATAGTATAATACATTTAAAAAATATTCCTGGTGATTGCGGTGAAAAAATTAGAAAAAAATGTAATATTACTTTAGAAAAGAATATAGCATTTTCTACATTATCGACGATTTCAAGTATTTTAAATAACGAGTGCGTCAAGGACCAATAAGTGTGCCAGATCAATGTTGGAGTAAATTTAAATACGCACCGATTACTTTGTATGGCGTAGAGCGCTCATTCTCCGCAAATAAATTAATTTTGACAGACAAACGCCACCAATTAGCAACATTAAATTTGGAAAAATGCTCATAATTAATTGTCACGCGAACTATAATGTATCAGAATAAATGTGACAAGTATTTTACATGTGTATATAGTGAATATTCTGTAACATACTAATATATTGATTATTATATTACACTTTATATATACCTATATACTTTGTATATTTTTCATGTATAAATGCCATGTGTATGTTACATATTTATCGTGCATAAACTTCTG
Organism: Hylaeus volcanicus; assembly: GCF_026283585.1. NCBI lineage: Eukaryota > Metazoa > Arthropoda > Insecta > Hymenoptera > Colletidae > Hylaeus > Hylaeus volcanicus. Next base: position 5,247 of record NW_026532739.1, on the reverse strand, counting down.
CAGTCTAGTCATTAAGTATCGCATAAAAGAATAATTATAGAAAGAATGTACAAAAGTACAACATACAAATTACTCTGATAAGAAACAATGAAAATATTACATTTTAATTTCATTATCCCTTTGCAGTCCTATGTCGAGTGAGGCTCGACAAACATGTACTGAAATCAGAAAATTCTGACTGCAAAGGGTTAAATATGGTGCACAAATACTAAAAAACAAACAGAATTGAAAATAATAATAACAGTAATATGTACTTACTGTAATGATACAATTATAGTGTCTTAACAGTTTCTTTACAACACTAGCATTATTCACTTTTTTTGGTCTTTTTTATTTTTCACAACATGGATTTTCAATAAAGAATGTGAAAAACTATGTAATGTGTACTTCTTTATCCCAAATGTCTGTGATTTTTTAAAAGAATTTCATGTAATACTGTAAAAGAAATCAATCAGAAACATAATTTTCAATTCTACCTTTTGGTACCCATGAAATTGTGACACAGACTGGAAACTTAACACATAATATTTTTTCCGTAAGCAATCAAAGAACCCATCACAAATAAAATTTGATTTAGCCACACTTTTGATACTCCTATTTGAGTAAACCTTTGAATTATATAGATGCTATTCACTTTCATTAAGTGGTATCGAAAAATTCTAATTCTTAATAAATACAAATAGATATACAGGGTTTGGCAGGCCGGTTAGTACAACAGAGTAGAGGGTAATACTACATGTAAAAATAAGTCAAAAAAATAGAATAACATTTTTTCGTTTGACGCTTTCTTTTTGAGGAAAATCGAGTTTGAAAATTCCATCCAGTATATGTTCACTATACCGCTTCTAAGTTTAGATATGTATTATAAATAAGAAATATTAATTTTATTAATTTTTATTAATTTTATTGATACTTCTAACATTAATTGTGTAACATTATTGAATAAACTGTTCAAAGTGCTGTCCTTGTTGATGCGTACATATCATTGCTTGCCTTGTTAATGAGTCATGAACTGACGCCAATGAATATCGACACTTTATTTGAATAAAAGCATTTATTATTTTTTCCTTCAGCTTGAGAGAATTCTCACTTATTTCTGCATTTTAGAAATTGTTGCCTGTAATGTTAAACTGCTGCTGTTGCATTTCCATGACAAGCTTCTAATGCTTTTATCATTTTGACGTACTCGCAGTTGCTATAAGTAGACATTGTCACAGCTTGACTGATCGAAACAGACTAAAAGTAGAAGAAAGTCGTATGGCTGAAGACGAAATGTAAACATTAGAAAGGTCAACATTACAACATGTAAGCAAAAGGAAACTTGTAGCGGGCAATGACTTGAGGACACAGTCTAGTGCACACGTACTGGATAGAATTTTCAAATTCGATTTTCATGAAAACAAAGCGTTGAATGAAAAAATATTATTCCTTTTTTCGATTTATTTTTACATGTAGTATCACCCTCTGCTTGGTTGTACCATCTGTCCTGCCACACCCTGTATAAGGACATACAAAATAATTTCAATACAAGTTTGTACGTTTTATACTAAATTTACAAATTTGCTGTGTAAACAATTATTATTGCAAAGTATTTGAAATCTGATATATTCTGTTTATATTCTACAATTTCAAACCTCATTATGTATTAACTGGCTTCCAATGATTAATGAAACTTCATAAAACATTCATTTGATCATTATATAATACAAATTCTAATTAAATATAAAGATGAACTTTATTTCAATAATATTCATATTTAATGTTTGTACTAATTATCACTAATTTTATAGTATTAACTACAAACTGCATGTGAAATTTGTATTACACCATTCTGAACATGTATTTAATACCTAAATATTTTTTTAAAAAATATACATATATAAAATATGTTTCGATGAAATATATTTTCAAAATTAAATTCGATACATATTTGTTTACGACTATTAACTGTAACACAACTTGTCATAGTATAGTATAATAAAACATGATTACATTACCTTTTAACCTTAAAGTAAGAATGTGTCGACACGTTGAACCAATATTAAATTAATATTTCTCGGATTATCATGAAACGTACATTTCAGTAGAAAATAAATTACTTTGGTATACGTTAAATGATCAGTAGCTAGCATAAACACTAAAGAAAACTAACGTCTTCAGTTAATTTAATTAATTAAACTGTCAACGCGACAGTACTCTATATAATACACTCATTCATATACACGCTCTACAGCACTTCCTATACATATACACTAAATACAAACGCGCACAAGTCCACGTCTGCAAAAGTGCCTTATCATTAGTCTCTTTAAATACTGAAGATAAGCATCGTTTTTGTTAAATTAATGTAATGTTGCGTTCCACGATCTATGTAGGGACAAATTAATTTCCACATTATCCCTAGATGGCAGAGCGGAGATTCGTTTGTGTTGTTGTGTATGTGTGTATGACTCTGTGAGGTTGGCAATTCTGTTTGAACGTGGTTGGCGCTGATTACGATTTTCATGTCTTTTACGTGTTTTGTTTTTCTTGGTGATTGCATTTTATTGAAACACTTTTATTATTCACATAGAGACCGTTCTCCAGATCAGACGTTTCCTGCAATAGTCCGCGTTTGTAGGAGCAAAACTCTACGTCTTTGTTAATAAAAATTATATTTGAATAGTTATAATAAAATTATATTATAGTTTCTTATTTTTATTTCAAGTGATTTGATTTATGGCTAAGTCGCACGTATTTTTCATAATTCGATCACATGCGGTACGAGTGCCAGCGGGTCGATTCTGTAACATCAAAATGAAATTACGAAATCACTAGATTAGAAATGTGGAGAAAAATGTTTTATCAGGAACTGTAATTGAATGTATCATACCATATTATAAGGTTATTTTTTTAATAAGTAAAAAAATTAACAAGTATAACGCAGTCTATCACTCCGCAATATGTAGAATAAAATAAAGTATTGTTACGCTATCACGTGAACTTAGCTTTGTAGCGTATTTCTACGCCTAAACTTTTATGGAACAATTACTTTTGCCGGGGGAAGGTAATCTCGTACTCGTATATAGAACACAGCTTTTTGAATTTCCTTTTCTTTATTTTCTCTTAATCAGACGAGCACGTGTCGCGACGCTAACCACACTAACGAACTTCTCTAAACGCTCTCTTTGCTGTGTCTCTTATTCAAAAACGACGAAAACCTCTTAATGTTAAATTCTCTAGCTTAGGTTGGTAACGCTGCTTGAACCTATGACTATATGTAGGTCCCTACAGCTTCATGGCATGTAGCGCCACAACGCGGAATAGCTTAAACACTACCGCATGTAGTATATATTTATATTCAAATTTGGAGCGGAATTCAAATGGATTAACGCATTGAATCAACGAACCGCCACGTATATTGTTAAAACATTCGACATGGGTGATCAAGCGTGGGAAAGTCGAAAGTCAGGAGAGAAAAGGGAACGTTCGCTGAAAATACTTAATAGATTCATTATAGGCCACGTCGAATCGCCGTTTCCGTTGGAATGCATTTCTTTAGAATTCGAGTCGAGTTAGCTTTTGTTCCAGCTCGTAGGATCTTTGAAAATAACAAACTCGCGCTGTACCTCGGTTCGCGATTCCGACGACTTCTTCAAGAGGGTAATAAATTTCCTTAAGGGTTGCTGTGTCTCGCTGGCGCGTTTTCTTTCTCTCTAGACCTCCGCGCTTTCCTTTTTCATATGTAGCCCTGCACAAACATGGCCGCGCGACTCCCACCTCCACCCGACTCAGGGGTGAATCCGAGATCGATGAAGATCACCGATAGAAAGAGTAGGGCGCAACCACCAATCGGACCAAGACAACCCGAAGGGAGGATCGGGAATCTTCCAGAGAAGGGAGAGAAGCAGCAGATCGAGCGAAGATTATTCCAGAGAGATCAATCGTAATCGAACCTCTGGGAACGAACTACGAAACGATTTTTAAACCAAACGAGTCGATCGAATAAACGTCTTTGCTTTTTCTTAAAAGTATTTCGAATTTTATTTCACGCGCCTCTCCGGGCAGAGCGGTTCAGCGCTCCACGGGCACCTTACCCACGTCAGAAAATTCCCTATCATCGCACGACGCGTTCCGCAACAGTATACAGGGTGTCCCAAAAGTCGGGAAGGAGCTGGAAATGGGGGGTAGCTGAGACGATTCTGAACAACAATTTCATTTGCAAAAATGTCGGATGGGGCTTCGTTAAGGAGATATTAAGAGAAAACCCCGACCAATCAGAGCGCGCGTAGACCGTTCGAGCGGCCGCGGTAGCGAAAGCTACGCGCTGGCGGTCGCGCTTGTACGCTCACAAGTGACTCGACGTGCATCGAAGGACATTGACGCTGCCGCCAGCGCGTAGCCTTCGCTACCAGAGAATTGTAAATAATATTGATGTGAACATAATATTATAATAAGTACATGCAATACATAATATAGCAATAGTAGAAGTAAACATACAAATGTATAGGATGTGGCGTATTTACTATTAATAAATTATTATCAATATTAATATTAATATTATTATTAATAAAAAACGTATTATTAAAAATTGTAGTCCACATCCTATACTTTATAATTCTTATATATTATTTATATAGCAGTGAGTAAAAAGAGAAATAGGAAATAGAAATGCAGTTGAAAAAAAAAATGTCCATTACCGAGTCTCAAACCCATGAACTTTGAACATAAACCAGCGGCGTAACACCCGCAGCTACAACAGCTTTTGTTAAGAACTTCAATATTTTCATATATCTAGATTCTAGTGGTCCGTAAATGTTTAAAGCCATTTTTTATGAAAACGGCTGGCCAGATACCCCTAATGTTTTGCGCTTTTTTATGCTCATCAGGCCCCATCATTAGAGCCCGGTCTCGTTCAAAAAGCGCTCGTCCGGATCGCTTGTTCCGGACCTTCTCTTGTTAGAGACTTCCGAGCATATATCATTGATTATAAAAAAAGAAGTTAAGAAACTACAATTTCACACAAAAGTTTTTTGGGAAATTGGTCGGTATACGAATACATTCTACACCCACTGTATATACAGGGTGTCCCTAATTTAAATGTCTAAACTGCGGGGGCGTATTGGGCACCGAAAAACTAAGAAAAAAAACGTTAGGTGATTTGCTCGTTTATGCTCAGTTTTCGAGAAAATCGCGAAAAAAGAAACAAAAGAGTTTCCGTCTTTCCTCTCATTTATTTACATTTACATATGTTGTTAACACTTATTT
>NW_026532738.1:0-6866 GCF_026283585.1 Hylaeus volcanicus | reverse complement strand
CGCGCTCGGTAATTTCCTCAACGAGTTACATCATATAATAGGAATTTTGCGATAACAATAGTTATAAACAATACAGAAATTCATAAATTTTTGCATCTGTGATCATTGCGAAAACCTCTCCGGCAGCAAAATGTAAGGGGTTTCATCGATTTCATCGGTTTCAGGCCAAACATACGTGAAATAGTACGCTTTTTGCGATAAAAAGTGATATAAAGTGGTACAAAATAAGACAAGGACAAATGTTTTGCTATGGGACCAAATGGCAAATGTTGTTCCAGATGCAAAAAGTTTCAATCTGATTGGTCCATCCGTCTCGGAGTAAGAAGCAAGACAAAATGTTACGGTTTAAAAAAAAACGGGTAAGAAATGACAAATCACAAAATGTTTCTTTTACGGGACCAACTGGAAGAAATATTCGACAAGATGCAACAGAATTCATTCCGATTGGTCAAGCCATCTCGGCGTAATCGGTGAACAGACATTTAAAAAAAGAATATACATATCGAATTGAGTAACCTCCTCCTTTTCGAAGTCGGTTAAAAAGTGCAGAGGTGACTACCTAATGTGTGACTTCAAGATAGAAGAACTCAGCATGCATTCGAAGGAACATGACATGCTGGGCAAAATACTACATGGAAACAGGAGGGGAGTGTCAGTCGTTGAGGTTGATACACAAAGGGAGACCCAAACTGACCTGGAGATGATCATCGAGGAGATACCGCCACCTTCGACATCGGCTAAGAAGAGGAAAAGAAGTTTCCGGTCACTCAGGAGAAGAGTAATGGGGATAGCCCTGATGAGGTGAGGAAGAAAGGAAGGGTGATCGAGATCACCAGGGAAAGGGATACCTGTGAGCAGGACACTGTACGGGACAAAAAGACCTACAGTGAGATTGCTGCGGAAGGAAAAAAGGGAGTGCCGACCTATAAACCCAGGACCAGAGGGATGAGGAAACCGACCGAGGAGATGGGAACCGATAGGCCCGCTGGTAATGCGGTAGGAGAATGGACCGAGCAGGGGAAACGGAGAAGGAGGAAGGACATACTTACCTCCTCTAAACCGAGTGGGAGGGCTGAGGCCGAGGTGATGTCTGGAAAAGAATTTCCTACCAATGCCCAAAACGCCCCTAAACCCAAGGCGCGTCGCAACGTTGACAAATGAGGCCATCGCTATCAAGGCAGAGGGCAAAACATATGCGGAAATATTCCGGGAAGTGGTGAGCAAGGTGGCCAACCCTGAGCTCAAGGAAAACGTGGAGATGGTCAGGAGGTCAAGGGTTGATGATCTCATCATCGAATTGGTGAAAGACGGAAATACGTCAAAGACTTCAGAGCTGATAGGGCCGGCTGTTGGAAAGGAAATGAATGTTAGACCGCTCACCCCCAAGATTGAGGTAGAGGTCAGGGACCTTGACACGATTGTTGAAAATGGGGATATCCTGGAGTCCAACGCTCGTCATTGCGGGGTCCCTGAGAAGAAAAACGACGCGCGTATTAAACTTATTCGCGCCGTTTATAACGGCACGCGAATTGCAGTGGTCGAGACCCCGAGATCCTGGGCTGCGAATGGTAAACTGGCCGACGGCGTCAAGATACCGATCGGATACACAATGTGTCGATTCAGGGCTGTGCCTAAAATCACTCGGTGCTACCGTTGCCACGGATTTGGGCACATTGGCACGAACTGTTCAAACATAAAGGACGTCGGACAAACGGTCTGCAGGAGATGCGCTGAGTACAGGCACATCTCAAAGGAGTGTACTGCTGTAGGCCTGGTTTGCTTCCTATGAAAGCTGTCGACACGTGGCGGAAGGAACAAACTGTCCCTTATATAAGGAACACCTGCGGAGGAGCGGGATCAACACACAGGTCAGGAAATGAAGCTTCTACAAGCGAACCTCAATCACTATAGGCTCCCGCATGACTTACTGTTGAGAATAGCGGAGAATCTGCAAGCGGATGTGGTAGCTGTATTCGAGCCATATGTCATCCCTAATGGCTGGCATAAGGATAGGACTGGCAGGGCAACGCTGTGGGTCACCGGTTTCAGCGGTCACAGAGCCTTTTCCGACAGTATTGTTTCTGGCGATTACTTCGTGGCGGCCAGGGTTGAGGGAACGGTTGTCGTTAGCTGTTATTACCCGCCCACTTTGGGGGATGTGGCGCTGGCAGCGGCTTTGAGGAGATTGGAAGTGGAAAGAGTTGTTTGGGGTGGCAGAGTTGTTGTTATGGGAGATTTTAACTCCAGTTCGCCGGCATGGGGATCGAACAATATAGATACTAGAAGCAAGGGTCTCGTGCTCCAGGGCTCTTTTGACAGGGTGGACCTTGTCCCGGTTCTAACTGTTGGGGGACATACTTTCGAGAGAAATGGCCACATCTCGAAGATCGATCTTGTCGCGGTTGAACCAGCCACGCTACGGAGGGTGGTGGAAAGCCGTGTGCTGCAGCGGCACACGGCTTCCGATCACAAATACCTCTTACATATAATCGGAGGAAATTTTGTTACGACCAGGACACAGGGACTTATGGGCTGGAAGACTGACACCCTTGATGAAGATGCCTTTCTCAGGACAATCGATGGTGGCACCATCGGTCTGTCTGAGGAGGCGGTGCTACTTCCAGAGGAGACTATTGAGAGGATCTTCGACACCTTTGAAGATGCCTGTGGTAGCAGCATGGAACCTAGGAGGGCTGCACCACAAAATAGGATCACGAGGAGCTGGTGGAACTCTACCATCTCCACGTTTAGGCGAGATGCAAATTCATTGCGGAGGAGGATGCAGCGGGCCCTCAGGAGAAACTCTCCGGAAGCTGAGGAACTGAGAGCCTCCTACAAACGGAAAAAGAAGAATCTTAACCGAGAGATCATCAAAAGTAAGGTGGCCTCGTGGAAAGCCCTCTGTGCTACTGTCGTAATGAGGAGGGTTAATCCGCGAACAGAGCCCCCATGCTTCACGATTGCTAGGGCAACCGAAGTTGTTAAGGCACTTTTCCCCGAGGCTAGGGATGAGGAGGAGCTCGAGTTGTTGAACCCGGGCCCGGAAGTGGCAACGGAAGGATGGATCCCGATCAACGGCGAAGAAGTTAAGAAAGCGGTTTCGACGGTTAAGCTCAACAGAGCCTCCGGCATGGATATGATCCCGGGAGCCACGATCCTGCTCACCTTTAGGAAAAGGGCGGACATTATCCTGAAACTCTTTAATGCTATCCTCCTTTCGGGAAGGATTCCTAAAAGATGGAAGGAACAAAAATTGGTGATGATCGCCAAGGAAGGGAGCGATCCCAGCTCACCGTCGGCCTATAGGCTGTTGTGCCTGCTGAGTGTTTGGGCGACAGTCTTTGAATCGGTCGTCAAAGCGAGAATTGTTGCGGCGATTAGAACGAACGGAATCAGCGAGAAGCAGTTTGGCTTTATGCCGGGAAGGAGTGCTTTGCATGCCCTGGAAGAGGTTAAGAGAACTACTGATACGGCGCTTCTGAAGCAAAGATTCTGTATTCTCGTGATTTTTGACGTAAAGAATGCGTTCAATAGAATAAGATGGCCGGGGATTGTAGCTGCGATCCAGCAGCTTGAACTTCCGGCATACCTGCAACGCATAATCATCGACTATGTCCGGGATAGGACCATAAAATTCTACGCAGAGGGAGAATGGCACGAGGAAAAACCGCATATGGGTGTACCACAGGGATCCGTTGTTGGGCCGATTCTTTGGAACACCGCGTATGACGGAGTCCTAAGGCTGAACCTGCCGGCGGATTGCAAAATCGTCGGCTATGCAGACGACGTTGCACTCGTCGCTACAGCTGGAAGTGCTAGCGAATTGAAGCAAAAAGTGGGGGAAGCGCCGGCTGACATAGTCCAATGGATGAGTGACCACCATCTGAAGGTAGCTGCCGAGAAAACGGAAGTCTTCCCGCTAAATAACAAGCACTTAGGGGAAGGCTTCGAAGTAGTAATTGGTGGGACACGTATTCGTCCGACGGAATGCGTGAAATATTTAGGGGTGAAATTTGACACAGGCCAACGCTTTCGCTTGCACGTTACGTATGTGACGGAAAAGGCCATACGTGTTGCAACAGCGCTTACGCGCATAACACCTAATCTGGGGGGGGGGGGGCGAATCACAAGAAGTCGCTATACTTCTATAGAGTCGTGGAGTTGACCGTACTGTATGCGTCCTCAATCTGGGAGATCGCATTGCAGGACGACAGAAACGTACGTGCCCTGAAGAAAGTTCAGCGCGCAGGTTTAAGTCGAGCGGTGAAGGCCGAGCGGTGAAGGCCTACCCGCACGGTTTCCCTGGATGCTCTGACGGTATTGGCGGGAGTAACACCAATTACGCTCAAAATAGAGGAGCGAGGGGCGCTCTACGAGCTACATAGTCGTGTGAGAAGAGGAAGAAGTGGAGTGATCCGTGTTTCTGATCGACGACTGGAAGAGCCAAATCTCTAGTCGGAAGAGGAAAGGATCAAGGCCAGGATTAAGATCAAGTGGCAGGAATACTGGGATCAGAGGTGCAGTGACAAAATCACACACAAGTGGATCCCATGTATACATGACTGGCTCAAGAGACCTAACGGTTACATGGACTTCCACCTTACGCAAGCACTCACTGTCCACGGGTGTTTTTGTGCCTACCTGAAGAAGATCAACCGACTCTACAGCGATTTATGCTGGTACGGCTGTGGAGTTGCGGATGACGCGGAGCACACGTTCCTAAGATGCTCACGCTGGAACGACAAGAGGAGTGGACTACAAGCCGCACTCAATATACAAGATCTATCCTTTGAACACTTGGGGAGGAAAATGATCGAAAATCGAGAAAATTGGCTCCTAGTCAAAGACTACGTCCACTATATATTAAAAGACAAGGAGGACTACGAGAGGGAGATTGATCGTGCGGATCGGATGGGCGCTCCTATGCCAATGATCCCGCTCCTTCCTTAGTTCGTAATAGCCGCATTACACTTGTGGACGATATGTTATATCCTTGTAGGAAATTTATATATATTTGATGGTTTTGAGAGGGATCTATTGCACTCTTGTGGGGGTCACGGGGGAGGGTGGACCTCCCTGACACAACTCTTGTTATCGTTATCTCTACTTATATACATATTTATTTATGTATTTACTCCTTCATTCATCCATTTATTTATCTCTCTAGTCTCCTCTAGTCATTTTACAACTTTACTTTACATTTTACACATTTACACTTTGTTAACCTAACCCAGGTACATTTACATCTTTACCCTTTACCCTCACACTCATTTTCTATTTATTTATTTATTTATTTAATTTATTGACCTAAGAGAAAATCTGTGACCTACTCACTGGAGATGTTCTACACTTTCTTTTCACACTTAACGCATGTGCTGTATGCAGGCATGCAGCATTACCCAGAGGAGAGATGCGCGGCCAAAATCTCTTACCAGGAAGTAAAGCTACGCCTTGTGCCAGTTCCCTGGTCTAGGAGATTGCGCAAAAATATGGAGGAGCTGTGTGTTAATAAGTAGGCGAGCGGAGGGGTGATAGCGTGGGCGAAGAAAGGGTAGCGCGAGGCATCCTCGGCCGGCACCCCAAGCGACGGAGTCAATTCGATTTAGACAACCTTCGACAAGGGGGCTCTACTTCGAAACGGGCATTATATTGCGATTCTTCGGACGATAATTGTAATTCCCAAATTATAATAAAGTTCAAAGACCTTAGTTTTCGTAAACCGGAGAGTTTTATTTCCTATACCGTGTTTGCACGGTTTATCCCGAACAAAAAATGTATATTTTTAAAAACGACTATGTAGTTCACTATCCTTTGTACTAAGGAAACTAATTAATTTCGTTTCACTGTTCTAGCTTGGACCTGGTTTGTGTTATCGTGTCCACCGCAAACCCACTTATTTTTTAGACGTTCCACTAAATCGTCTGCCAAGCCGCATTTTTGTAAAAATGGAAAAAGAAAAAATCACTTCCTAGTCGAATACTTATAAGATACATTAATGTATTACAATATAAGTAAAATCTTGTTATCGCCTCAATAAAAATTCTTGAACAAATCTGAAAATTCGGATGGGTAAAGTGGTGTAACCCCTTAAGTACAATATAATATCCAAGTTAAGTTTAAGCATTAAGTACAATACAATATAATATAATTGGTATAACCTTCCAGCATTCTTGATAATCTCATTTGCAACTATGCAAGGTGTCCCAAAAATGTTGGATGTCCTTGAATGGGGTGTTTCGGGGGCTGATTTGAAACAATTTTTTGTTAGAAGGAGCCTACGCTATCACGGCCGCTCAAACAGTATATAGGCGTTCTGATTGGTCGTGAGTTTCTGTTTCTGGAATATCTCCTTAACGAAGCCTCGAACACCATTTTCGTTACGGAAAAATTGTTTCAAATCACACTCCTCCCCCCACCCGCCACGGAACTACTCTTTTCGAGGACCTCTAACGTTTTTGGGTCATCCTGTATATTGCTCATAACTATTGTTATTCCATGAAACCTATTGGTTATAGATTGCCTAAAAAGAGTGAAATAAAATAATTTTTGGAACAAAAATATAACCGATGTTACGAGCCAGGGAGATAGCGACGCGCGTGTGAGCCCAGCGAATGGGGTAGATTTGAGAGTTGAACCAATACGATTAATTATTGTGTATCAATGGTGCCGAAGGCTGAGGATAGATTAGACAATGCAGACGACTCTGACGTGAGGGGGGTGTCCCGTTTGGACTCCGTCCGATTGGACTCGTCCCGATTGGACTATCCCGATTGGACGCGTTCCTCTTCGACTCCGTGCCGATTGGACTCGTGCCGGTTAGACGCTGTTCCCGATTGGACGCGTTCCTTTTCGACTCCGTGCCATTT
>NW_026532737.1:0-4387 GCF_026283585.1 Hylaeus volcanicus | reverse complement strand
AAACATTTTGCTGATATAAATATAATTAATAATGGAATATTGTAAAATTTTTTGACACTTGGCAGATTATGAATGATGACATCTGTTTCGACTCTCAACGCTCGATGGCCGACGAGCCATGCCGAACCGAATGATTCCGAGAGTCGACGAACGACACTCAGCTTTTGCTTACCTCCTATTGGCTAAGGGTTGACGACGGGAAAATCATACGAAACATACCGTTTTTGACAAATTCATGACATGATATTACGATATCTCAGTTGTACGTGGACCGATTTGATTGATTTCGGTTTTATTCGAAAGCTTATATGCGGTTTACATAAGAAAAATGCCTTTACATTCAGAAAATATTGCAGGTGTGTTGAGATATTCATGAAAGAAATGTCAGGTTAGGTTGGAATGGACCATCTCTCCTGTAAAAGATACGTGGTAGCTCCAACGCCAGTATATACGCGGTGACGGATAATTTTTCATGTACTTGGCGCCGAGACGCTACCGCGTCTCTAGAAATATAAATACATTTGTCTTTTATTATAGTAAGCATAGAGTCTGCAATATACATAATGTGTCTGAAGCCAGATATAGGAAAGACACCAGCTTCAGTCCTTTAAGTTTCCAAAAGTATACAGAACGCATGGCAGGATGTCTCACTGCAAGAAATTTAAATGTTAAAGATGAAGCGAGAAATGAAAAGAAGAAATCAACTATTTGTAACGCAGAAGTTATTGTATTAGAATAAAGTTCAGAAGTACGGAGACCGTGTGACAGAAAGTCTTGTTGCAAGAAATTCGAATGTTAAACATAAAGCGAGAAATAAAAAAAGAAATCCACTATCTGTAACGCACAATTTATCGTATTGCAATATCAGTTTCAGACCTTAGAATTTTCAAAAGTACACACAATGCATGGCAGAAAGTTTTGTTACAAGAAATTTAAATAATGAGAAAATAGACAGAGATCCACTATTTGTCACACATAATTTATTGTATTACAATAACAGAGAAAAAGAGAGGTCAGATTTAGTCCTTTAATTTCTTAAAAGTACCCACGACACATGACAGAAAGTCTTGTTGCATTTAAATGTTACTGATAAAGTGATTACATTTTTTCTTTAATAAATTTCTTGCAATGGGACTTCCTGCAATAAGTTCCGCGTACTTCTGAAACCTTAAAGGATTCAAACTGATCTCCCATTTTCTATTATTTTAAGTCATTCACCATACAAATTATCTTTGTAAAAAGAAGTGAAATCCTCATAAAAAACTTCAAAAAAGTAAAAAAATTACGCCAAGTACATGAAAAAGTGGAGGAGTTAAAGAGTAATCATAGAAAAATAGAAGATCCCCCTAAAAAATTGAAGAAAGTAGAAAAAGATGTGAAATCAAAATGAGCAGCCAGTACATGAAGGTCCTTTCCAGTAAAGTGCAAGGTGACACTGCGTAACATAATATCAAATTCGGTGCTTTCCAACTACGCGCAGCTAAAATGCTGTGTTCAATAGTGCAGACGTTCAGATCCTAATGACAACTCATGTAAACTGATTGCTCCGCACTTTGGCGGTGAAATGAAGAAGCTAAATAGTGTATCAACCACAAACTGAGACTGTTTAGATATTTGCCTAGATGTCCGTGGCCTCGAAGTCAAATGCTTGACGTGGCCAGGCAAAGCATTCTCAGATCATCAATACCCATACTTCCTCTCTCGCAGACTTTCACATAATTTGTCAATTTAAAACTCTGACAATATTATATGGACACTTTCATTGTATTGGGTTTTAAAATATCTCTAAGGTCATTCATCGACGCCAATACTTTTACTCTCGCAAGCTTTCAGAGAATTCGTCAGTTTCAAGCTCTGACAATATGAGTACACTTTCATTATTTTGCGTTTTAAAATAATTCGTATTCATCGACACCTTGACCTTGGGTGACCACGCCAAGCATTTGACTTCCAGGCCGCGGAAATCTAGAGAAATGTCTAAACAGTCTCAGTTTGTGGTAGATACACTATTTAGCTTCTTCATTTCACCGCCAAAGTGCGGAGCAGTCAGTTTACATGAGTTGCCATTAGAGTCTGAACGTTTGCACTGTTGAACACAGCATTTTAGTTGCGCATAGTTGGAAAGCACCGAATTTGATATTATGTTACACAGTGTCACCTTGCACTTTACTGGAAAGGACCCTCATGTACTGGCTGGTCATTTCGATTTCACATCTTTGTCTACTTTCTTGAATTTTTTTAGGAGGATCTTCTATTTTTCTATGATTACTCTTTAACTCCTCCACTTTTTCATGTACTTGGCGTAATTTTCTTACTGTTTTGAAGTTTTTTATGGAGATATCGATTACTGAAATTGTTTTTTTTTTTTTAACATGAACTGCTAGTGGTCCAGAAACAATTTAATACAATACACTTTATGTGTTTTTACTATACGAGATGACCGGAGGACAAAATGACAAGGAATTCTTACTTAACTATTAACTAAATTAAAAACACAAATAGTTAGTACAAAGATTATTGTTTAGAATAATATACTTCTCGCTATACGTATTGTATGTGAACGGTTTTCCAAAAAGACCTTTTAGATTTCATTTTTTAATGAAACACAAATGATATGGAATATACTCGATTTGTTATGATATATGAAAGTATACGAGGTGTCCGAAAAATGTTGGAGGTCCTTGGAGGAGGTGGTTCGGGGGGTGATTTGAAACAACTTTTTCCTTAGCGAAAATATTGTCCGAGGCTTCGTTCAGGAGATATTAACGGAAAACACTGACCAATCAGAGCGCGCGTATACCGTTGGAGCGCCCACGGTAGGCGTAGACTACGCACTAGGCGGCCGCGCTCATACGCTACCGCGAGCGCTCCATCGACATCCTCGCGCTCTGATTGGTCGACGTTTTCCGTTAATATCTCCTTAACGAAGCCTCGGACAACATTTTCGCTAAGGAAAAAGTTTTTTCAAATCACCTCCCCAACCACCTTCAATGTGTTACAACATTTTTGGGACACCCTGTATAGATGTAATTAGAATTAAATGATTAGGTATCGTGTTCACTGTGACTGCGATAACAGATATATTTTATTATTAAAAAAACAAACTTCTAAGCACCTTTTGAAAAACTCGCTATAATACTATTATGCAGGACTATTTTGAATGAAATCTTAACCAGAGATTGAAATGTATATTATAATAATCCAGGTTATAATAATATTATAATACCGATAATCTGTATTTTTAATTTATAATGCTTGTAGATACTGATTACTTGCATTTATACTTTGTTCGCTAGCAAGTACTGATTACTTGCTTTTTTTTAATTTGTAACATTTGTAAGCATCGATTACTTGTGTTTTTAATTGGGTTTATTAACTCACTCGCGTCGATTATAATTTTATTCAGTGCTTATAGTAGATTCAAACGAGCCTGATACATTACCATCAAGGCGATGATGGTTTCAGATAATACAAATCCAGTCGATAAAAAGAACCACTAAAGGCATAACATTCTTACGATTCCTTATCTTTCAACGTAATTGTTCATCACGAGAGACCTTACGTTATCGTGAAGGTATGTACTTACACATTTGTTGCATGTTAGAACCAACGTATAATTACGGAGTAACGAAAAAAATACAAATCGCTATTACTACTTCTGTTAACTTACAACACTCTTACACCAAATAATATATGGTTTCCTAAGAGGGACTTGTGAATTTTATTTCTTGATAACAAAATAGGACATAAATAAAACAGATACATTTCATTCCACTTATGTTGGATTAAAAAACAAAAAACAAATAATACAAAGTCAAGTATGTTTAAACTTATTCATGTGATTTAGAATTCTGACATCAAATAAAGAGAAATATCATATAGTACTTATGTCAAATAAAATAATTTTTTGGGAAAAAAATTTAACCGACTTCAAAAAAGGTACAGTGAAAAGTATGAAGTAATTTCTAGTTAATTTATATGAATACGCACTAGCTCTAGATATAATTGCTTAAAAGTATGGGAAAATGCAGTGAAAAGCATGAAATAATTTCTAGTTAATGTATACGAATACGCACTAGCTCTAGATATAATTGCCTAAAAGTATGGGAAAATGCAGTGAAATAATTTCTATTTAAACTGCATTGTTATTCACCATCGTTTGATGAATTTGGTTAAATTATTAAATACATCATATTAAATGCAATGCACCTTTTTCGGAGGCGGCGCAGATGTAAAAACTTCTTAATTCCAGTTTGGGTTAGCTTTTGGTAGAGGCGGCAATATTGAATGCTGTCAATGTATACATGTTTATTGTCTATGTTGAATTAATAGATAATGTATATAGTATGTACACGGCCGCCTCCGAAAAAGGTGCATTGCATTTAAT
>NW_026532736.1:0-4456 GCF_026283585.1 Hylaeus volcanicus | reverse complement strand
TCGATTTCTCAACCGGTTGGGAGGGAGTTGGAATAGATCTTCCGTTCCACAAGCTTCAAGCCATTTTAAACATCTGTCGCTGTCCTTCGGCAGACAGGGGAAGTTGAACATCGGCTGCCTGGTGTTTGTGCACCCCAGTACAGCAGATTTTTTGTGGGACCTATAAATACATATTTACATAAAGAAAAAATTAATAATTAAAAATTAATAATTTCGAAATTTTGTCTAGATATGATTTCAATAAATAATCAAATGTACTGTGAGCCGAAAAAGTATTCGGACACCTTTTAAATGCTTTCAAAATGCAATTGAAATGAATTGAAAGGAAAGGACAAAGCAGGACAAAAGAAAGCACGGGAAAAACCCACCCTGCCCTTTCGTATTGTAACAAAATATATAAAAGCCGTATTTTTTCTTTTAGTAATTATTTAGTATTTTTATAAAAATAATAACTATTTACCTCTTATTATTATCCATAATCGGTGTGAACTAAAAACACTATCGCAGAACCAACGGCACACAGCACTTACTTGCACCATGCACTTGCATGCACTCGCTATCACGTTATGACCATATGGAGTTGAAATTTTGCCGCACTTTGCCGAGCGCGTTCGCCATAGAATAAATGTACACAGAATATGAACTCAATGGCGTGAAAGGAGTGACAGTAGCGCCATCATCCCTTACGCGCGCGAGTTAAAATCGGGCTTCAAGTTCACAAGAGTAGAGCTTGTAGGCCCTGCATTTGACTTCCAGGCCACGGACATCTAGGCAAATGTCTAAACAGTCTCAGTTTGTGGTTGATACACTATTTAGCTTCTTCATTTCACCGCCAAAGTGCGGTGAAAAAAGACAGCAGCCTCGCAAAAGGAGGACACAACTCTCCAGGACCCCTCGCTCCCAACCATAGCCGAAACGACGGCAGGGAGCAAGAGGTCCCCTCCTACAGCTAGACGGAGCGCCCGCCTCTCCCCCCAGAAGACCGGGCACTCCTCCAGATGGCACACGGGCGACTCCTCGCCCCCCATCTTGTGCAGGTACTCACCGAAACAACCATGTCCGGTGAGCACCTGCGTGAGCCTTTACGTGAGTCACCCGTGCCGGCGGTCCAGCCAAGCATCGAAGCTCGGCAGGACCGCCCCCACCGCACGCTGCCGGGCGGCGCTTTTCGTGGGCAAGCTGCCACCACTGGCGTTGGTACACCACGACCGCCTCGTCCTGCGGAGGTCTTGCAGACGCCGATACACATCGGCGTGTGCCTCCGCCTGGAAATCGAACGGGACGACCCTGGCCAGGACGGCCGCCGCCTCATGGGAGATCGTGCGATACCCCCGCGCGATTCTGATGGCCATATGCCGCTGCACGTGCCGCAGCAGATGCCGGCCACGACGGCAGGCCACCAGATCGCGCGCCCACACGGGAGACCCATATAGGGCCATCGATCGCACGACTCCCAGGTAGAGGCGGCAGACCCTCTCTTCCGGCCCCCCGAGGTTGGCCAAGAGACGACCCAACAGGGTCGTCACAGCCTCAATTCGGGGGACCAGGCGGTCGAAGTGCTCTTCGAACCGCCAGCGGCTGTCCAGGTCGAGGCCCAAGTACTTCATGCGGCCCTCGACGCGGACAGCCGCATTGCCCACACGGATCCAGGTCTGGGGGACCCGCCGCGACAGAGGTAGCCCATGGAATATGACCACCTCCGTCTTTTGCGGCGAGATCTGGAGCCCCAGAGCCCGGATCCTTGCGATTACAATCGCAATCCCCAGTTCCGCCAGCCTGTGGACCCTGGTACCGTCCCGTCCTACCGCGATGATCAATGTGTCGTCTGCATAGCAGACCACAAAGACACCGAGTGGGAGGAGCCCGCGCAAGACCGAGTCGTACCCCAAGTTCCATAATAGGGGTCCTAGAACAGACCCCTGGGGCACTCCTCGGCTGACCCTCCGACGCATCGGCACCCCGTCCCTGCGGGGGTACTCGATCCATCTGTCCGACAGGTAGTCGGCCAACACGACCCGTAGATAAGGAGACGGAGAGGAGGATGTCGAGACTGATCGCCAACGCCACCTCACCCCCGGAGACCGCCCGGTCCGCAAGGGCTCGCACGTGGTCGATCGCGTCAAGCGGCGACCTGCCCTCGCGGAAACCGTATTGGCAGTCGGCCAACTCCAGACTACCGTTGGACAGGCGCCTCGACAGGCGGGCAGCAAGCACACGCTCAAAGAGCTTGCTCGCCTCGTCGAGGAGGCAGATCGGCCGATGCGCCGAGGGCGAATCCGCGGGCTTGCCCTTTTTCGGGACAAGCACCAGCCTCACCTGTTTCCAGGCCAGCGGAACCCGCCCCGACTCTAGTCAGCCATTAAACAGCCGCCTGAGCCGGGGCTTCAGGACGCGCAGGGCCAACGCGAGCGCCCGCCCAGGGATACCGTCAGGCCCCGGTGCCGTGTTATACGGGCCACTATGCGCCCGACGGCCGTCCCGAGCTCCCCGTCGGTGACCCCCAGGCCGGCGGACCAGTTACTAGCCTCCACAGGCAGGAGCGGCCACGGGCCCTCCTCCAGGTCTACCGGAAAGATGGTATCTTCGACGCGCTCCAGAACGGCGGGGTCGAGGGACTCCGTGATCGGGGGGCGGCCGGGCGCATGCGTCCCAGCACAATGCGATATGGCCGCCCCCATGGATCCCTGTCCAGAGTCCCGAGGAGCTCACCCCAAGCGGTCGCCTTGGCCCTCCCGATGGCGCCCTGGAGGTCCACCGTGGCTTGTCGGTAGACCTCGTACAGCCTAGTCTCCCCCACCGGGTCGCGGTTGCGTCTTCGGCGGGCCCTCGTGAAGCGTCGTCGGGCTGCGCTACACGTAGCGCGCAGCGGCCATCTCGTTGCTCCACCAGTAAGAAGCGGCCCGCCTCGAGAGCTTCTTGGCTCGGGGCATGGCGGCGTCGCACGCCGCCATCAACGACTCCCGAAACCAATCGGCCTCCTGATCGACGTCCACGACCGGTCCAGCCGGGGCATCCGGCCAGGACGCGGCGAGGGCGGCCACCATCAGGGCGTTCCTGTCCAACCCCTTGAGCGCCCATCTGCGCAGCGGCCGACCAGGCGCGCGGCGGCGAGCGGGATGGCCCTGCGAGGCAGCGGAAACATCCATAAGGATGTGGAGGTGGTCAATCCGAGACACCACCTCCTCCGCTACCCTCCACCCTGACACGAGACGCGCAGCGGCAGACGTCGCCCACGACAGGTCGACGATCGACTCGCCCTGCCACCGCACGCACGCGCTTACCGACCCACGATTAAGTAACCGGAGGTCCGCGCTCACCGTCCACTCCAGTACGGCACCGGGAGATACTGACCCTACGGTTACCCTTTACCGGGAGATACCAATTCCTAGCAGCTATCTGACTTCGCGTCAGAGTCGTCTGCGATTTCTACTCCATTCTCAATCTTTGGATCCATTGAAATAAACAGGACTAATCGTATCTTCTTCGATTCTTGAATTCAACCCACTCGCATGGCTCACACGCACGTCGCTATCGCCCTGGCTCGTAACACGGACGTTCAGATCCTAATGACAATTCATGTAAAATGACTGCTCCACACTTTAGCGGTGACATGAAGAAGCTAAATAGCGTATCATCCACAAACTGAGGCTGTTTAAAAATTTGCCTTGATGTCCGCGGCCTGGAAGTCAAATGCTTGGCGTGGCCAGCTAAGGCATTCTCAGATCATCAAGACCCATACTTTCTCTCTCGCAGGCTCTTACATAATTTGTCAATTTAAAACTCTTACGATATGAGTACATTTCCATTGTATTGCGTTTTAAATTATTTCTAAGGTCATTCATCGACACCGATACCTTTCCTCTCACAAGCTTTCAGATAATTTGTCAGTTTAAAACTCTGACAATATAAGTACACTTTCATTATTTTACTTTTTAAAATAATTCTTATTCATAAAAACCTTGACCTTGCCTGACCACGCCAAACATTTGACTTCCACAGACCACGGAGATCTAGGCAAATGTCTAAACCAGAGTTTCCCAACGAGGGGTCCACGCCCCACAGGGGGGCAATTTGATAGTTAAGGGGGGCAATTTAAAAATGGACTCGACACGACTTTAACCCTTTCGTTTTGGGTTATTTAAATGCAATATTAGATATCGGTGACAAATTTAACAAAAAAGGCAAGTTCTTAAAAAAATGCTGTAAATAATTATTAGGTATAATTTCGTGTGACGTTACAAATATATCAACTGGGTAATTAGAGTCGTCAAGTAAACTTCGTCGGCAGGGGCGGACTGGCCATATAAGCCTATCGGTGGAATCACCGGTGGGCCGGTCGAGTTATGGGCCGGCCCAGATAGACAAATTTCTTTTAAATTAAAAAAAAAAAATATTCTGTGCATTATTGAAATACACGTTGTGTATGATAATAAAATGTGTAAAAAAGTGAAAATTT
>NW_026532735.1:0-6851 GCF_026283585.1 Hylaeus volcanicus | reverse complement strand
ATATATACGCGGTGACTGATAATTTTTCATGTATTGGCGCCGAGACGCTACCGCGTCTCTAGATCCGAGCTGCTTGCTCTGTCCGAGCTACTCGGTTCTTTCGAGCTACTCGGTTCCTTCGGTCTGCTCGTTTCTTCTGAGTACTCGACTCGGATCGAAAACTTGGTCTCAGCTCGACTCGGTTCGCGAGCAACTCGAAACATCCGAGTTTTCTGCAGGCCTAGTAAATATGCCGAATAGGGGACCACCCCCCTTCTATGACCTTCACCTTGACATATGTTGTCAAGGGCACCCTCCTGAGTCACTTTTTCGAATAACATAACCGTCGCTGACTGCTTATTAAAAAGTTATTAACAAAAAAAGTTGGTAAGTTACGTCAGGTTATACAGGGTGTCTCAGCCTTAGCGACACAGTGCTCTAACTCCAAAATTATCGGGTGAATGCAAAATTTTAAACATGGAAATTGCATGGTAAAGTGGGGCTCATGTTTCAGCGAAAAGGAATTTTTGTTAACTTTGTTATTTAACGAGATATAATCGTTAAGTTTCGTTTTTCAAATGGAACTATATATTTTTTTTTATACCATGCGATAGTACTTTTCAAGACGTATCGCGTATCGCGATAATCGCGTATTTACGCGATTTTTATTAGTTTTCAAACTATAACGCTTCAAAGTTTGCTAATTTTCAGAGAAAAAACTCGGTTCGGCTCCAGGCGGTTCCATTGATGCGGTAAGCACCATGGGGTTCTTAAAATCAATACGGAGGGTCTCGCTTGGAATTCCAGGCCCAAGGAAGGAAAACAGGAAAAGTATTACCTACCTAGAAAATTTTCAGCGCTACTAGTAATGCATCAGTAGCGGTCAATACTTTTCCCGTTTTCCTTCCTTGGGCCTAGAATCGCAAGCGAGACCCTCCGTATCGATTTCAAGAACCCCATGATGCTTACTGCATCAATGGCGCCGCCCGCGGCTAACCGAGTTTTTTCCTTGAAAATTAGCAAACTTAGAGAAGCGTTATAACTTGAAAACTAATAAAAATCGGGTAAATACATTAAAGCTTAATGAATTCGTCTTGAAAAGTACTATCGCATGGTATAAAAAACATACATAGTTCCATTTGAAAAATGAAACTTGACCATCGTATCTCGTTAAATAACAAAGTTAACAAAAATTCCTTTTCGCTGAAACATGAGCCCCACTATGCAATTTCCATATTTGAAATTTTGCATTCGGCCGATAGTTTTGGAGTTAGAGCGCTGTATCACTAAGGCTGGGACACCCTGTATATACGAACACGCTATATATAGCATATAAAAATACACTACAACGGTTCAAACTTGTTCCGAGAGCTTGTATGATGCACGATCTTTACTCGTGCAGTACAAAAATGTGGCTCCGTGGGCTGGCCCCCGGTCAAGGGTTCGGAAACGAAGCCCCCAAGAAGGAGTACTGCAGCGCACCACGCAAGTGTGCACACGGTTATCCCGAAGGATGTATATTACTTTCAGGGGGGGGGAGGCAGCCCCCCAGCAAGCGTACGGTTTCAAGGCGGATATTTTCAATTGAAAAACCTTTTACAAAATTTAAAAAACATACGTCTCAAAACTATACGCTTGCTGGGGGGCTACCCCCCCCCCAGACGCCCTGCCGAGCAAGAGGGTGCGTCCCCTCGACCCCTGTTCCTGATAGAACTCGAGTATCCTGGAATTTTTCATAAATTATTGTATTTAATTCCAAATTTACAAAACATACCTTTAATCAACCCCTGTAATAAACCTTCAAGTATACATTCGATTACAAAAGACTCGAAAAACGTAATTTGTACGTTAATATCTCGCCGCCCCCCCCCCCCCCCCGGGCACGTTTCGTGGAAACGAAAGCGGAACTTCTTGGCAATCGAAACGCAACAAATTTGTCTGGGAGACTTTCACAATAAAACTCCACCGTTCACAAAGTGTCCCGTGTCACCGGGGAACGAAACGGTTCGCAGCAAATTGTTATTTACGTCCAGCGTTTTGCTAAATGGCGAAAGGACGAAAACACGTAGCGAGTGTTTCATGGATCGACTGAGCAAAATCAACGACAATTTTTCGAGGACCATCGAATCAGACCAGCTGGCTCTTTTCCTTATTCCGAGCGGTGAAATAGCGTGGGCGGCGCACATACGTAGGTACAGTTCTGACATAGTATCTTCGCAATCAGTAACTCGATGCGCCAGAAAATCGTGTTCCGAAACCATCGTCGATCGAGGTTCACCATCGTTGCCCAATCTCTCCGAGGGCTGTTTGATTTTTCGATTTTCCTTCGATTCCTTCGTCCCCCCCCCCCCCCTCCGTCGGCCTTTTATCCATTCTGTTCTTCCTTTTCGTGCTTCATCCCCGATTACGGTAGCTCGTTCGTCCATCGACTTAATGGACGTACCTACGCTTCCTTGGCGAGAGTAAGCCACGGTGGATAGAGAGAAAGGTGGGGGCAAGAAGTTCCGCTGGTCCGACCATCGCGTTCCCCCAACCCTTTTTTCAATTGGTCCGAGTTTTCGGATGGGACGACTTATTCCAGTCGATCCAATCTGTTCTAGTCCACCATTCCACGCGAAACCGTGCCATGGAAAATCCTTTATCACGGACGACTTTGAATCTTCGAGTGTGACGTCTGATAGACTGCGACAGTTCACGCGATCTCTCGCTCGCTTTGATCTAGCGATCGGCTGTTAATTGGAGTCTGTTGGTGACAAGGAATGTACCTTGAATGTGACCCCCATTCTGATTTCTACGAAATTTTGTAGGTTTGCAGAACTGTCAAACAGCTGTAATTGAATCATTACATTGGAAGTGTTTAGAATACTTCGTTCGCCATTTGGCGTACAACAGCGTGTTGAATATGAATAACAAGAGTTACACACGTTGTGTAGAAGTGGACGGGCGACTTTATAGCTCATTATGGCACACGTGGTTTTAAAGTAAATAGCAGGGTAAGGAGACAAATAACTTTTTTCAGTTAAATGCAAAAATATTTTACGTGGAATTATATTGAATAATGCATGGAACAATTATGTATAATTCATATATTGCATATAAGAAATATATACTAAAGTTTGAAAACGTTCATTTGGCCGCTCGTGGTAGGTTTAATGTTAAGTATAACACAGGTTTGAAGATAGTATCGGGAGATTACCAGGTATTATTACAGAGAAATTACTCTCTGCGAATAAAGTATTTTGGGATAAAACGTAGATGAAATAGAATTTAATTCAATAGTGGTAATATTATATTACTTTACTATCATAATATCGTGGTGTCACAGTATCATACTACCATTCTGTCACGTTTAATTGCAATCACGTGTACTTTCATTTAACCCATTCACTGTCAGCCAAATTTAGAGTGTTTTACAATGAGCGTCAAGATTTAATACACATGTATAATCCAAGTATGTATTTTGGCAATAAAAGGTGATATTAAAGTCTACTCCGCTATTTTTAAAGCATTATATGCATCATACCAACATTCTTCACATCTATAACAAAACAATAAACATTCTTTACAAGCACAGGTCTATATGTGCTTTCATTTTGTTTACAACTAAAGAAAAGGAAAAGTGGTTTTCCACCAAAAACGATTGCCTAAACCCCTTAAGTGTGTTGAAATGACCTATACCACTGTATTCTATTAAAAATAAAATCAAAATCCTAATACTTCTTCTGGAAATCCCTTTATATTCTATTTAAATACATTCTGCGTTTGACCTTCCGATTAGTTTACATATGTCATGGACTCCTAAAATGCGTAGTTTAATAATAATTTGTGGTTGAAGGTTCTCCAATAAATAATAATAAAATACGCAATCCCTTTGCAACTTATACAAGACTTTCTCGCTTCACGAACTCGGAACTTGTCCATTAAAACTGCTTGCAACACACCTGAAATTCTAATTCACAAACAAACCGAGAAAGCAATAATTTCCTTGCCACGAATTCTTCCTTAATAAAGAAAATACGTATCCCCAAAAATTCCAGAAGATTGAACACGCTCGTCCAGTGGATTACTGCGAACGCGTCGAACCTAACGGACTCGGATCGTCCGTCGAGGACTTAATTGGCTGGACGGATCCGTTCAATCGCAATTACTTCATACGTTCGGCTGTTCCTTTCATGGCCCGGTACCGTCTTAAAATCAGTTCGAGTTTCTTCCGACTTCTACTTAATGGACGGCTCATCTTTTTCCGCGGCGGGTTGGAAACGGATGGAAAGAAGAAGTTCTCTCAGTGCACCGTCCGTGTCCCCTCTTCATCCCCTGCTCCTTTCATTCTTTTACCATTCGACAGAGTCGTGGAAGCAGCCGACTTATTCCGCTCGATCCGTTCTATATAACCGCAACTATTCCATCCGCTCGACCGTCTATCAAGGATCTAGTTAGCTGGACTCCCGCGATCCACGTTCGTATAAAGCCGTCCATCCCATATACGCCAGAACTTGTCTAATATGACTGGCCTAATATCGTTTCATTCAATATTGTGGATCCTGCTAAATTAAGTATTATTTTTAAAAACTCACTACGTAATTATTGTCTCTTAAAGAACTTTTAACCATGAATGATTCTCTTCAGAATATGAATGTCTATGGCTCGACGTAGCCGTTTCTTAAAATTTAATTTCTTTCAACTTTTTGCAATAAATATGTAACAGTTTTCCGTAAAATTCAGAATTTTGTTTTCAAAGAACCATTTTCTTAGTTTTTGCTGGAAAAATTAAATGTGGTTTATTCATTATCTATCAGCCTACGGATCTTATGTGCATGTGTTATATGCTAATCTGAAGAACGAATGCTGATTATACTTAATTAAAATATATTCAATACACTATTAAAAATGTACAATATTACTTGAATATGTTTATTCTGGATCTGGAAACGCAGGAACTCTGTTTTCAAATAATTCTACACGTCTTTATTAAAGTTTCATTAAAACTTAGGTAAGTAAATATATCAAAATTATTAACATAACAACGTATTGATCAATGCACAGTGGTCTGGGTAACAGTATTTTCTAGACAGAATAATTGGTTTTACTTTCACTTTCATAATTCCAAAGCCCTCTTTGGAAAACCCTTTATACAGAGTGAAGCAATAACTCGTTTCATCTAGGATATTTCCTTTATTTATAGCTCTATAAAAAAATTTATCAGCGAAAAGTTACATCGTCCTGTGGCGATCTTATAATGATTGAACATAACTTTTTCCAGGCTCATTATTTTATGAGATTCATGGTCATCAATGTTTTTTTAAATGGACTGCTATATTTTCTAATGCGGTTACATAACCGCAAATGTTCCATTTGCTCGTCCATCAAGGCACTAGTTAGCTGGTCGCGAGCCACGCTGGCATAAAGCCGTCCACGCTATACCGTTTGATTCAATATCGCGGCGACCCCGAGGATTTATATCGGGGAAGAATTGCGTTAGCAACAGCTGCCGGTTAGCCTCAGTATACCTGGCTCTTAACGTGCACGAGATCCCGTTACGCTGTAAGACGTGTTAATAAAGCCACGACCCCTAGAACGCGGACGGCAGCCACGGCGAAGGCTCGTTCGGTAACCCCCTTTTCCAGCCCTGCTTCCTATCGACCTCTTCCACCGGGGGAACATACGAAGGATCACTCAGCCGCCTAAGTTTTCTTTCTGTGCGGAGAAACGCGGACAATAGTTGGGCTTCACCGGATTGCATCAATGGCCATCGAGCAACGCCGTGGGCGTTCGATTCACCGCATCAGTGGAGTCATAAATAAGGCCAATGGGTGGGTGCATACCCCTGTTCAGAAGTAATGAGACACGTGGTGTTTTTGAAGATGATGTGGTGTTCGATACGGATTGCAGGGGGGTGGCTGAGATTTGTGTTATATTAAGGGGATGTTCTAGTCGTGAGCATTAATTTTTAGTATTCTTTTAGATTTTTTATCTTTAAGCATATTAGTTCCATCATTAGGTTTTTGTATTGTTTATGCACCTGTGAAGACTGAATTCAGTAAGACTGAAATCACCCAAAGGTTATAAGTAGAAAATTAATTTGGTTTTAAAAAAGAAGTTTTTTTGATAAGTAATACCCCTATTTGTACGTGATAACTGCGTTTTTAGGTGAAAAATGGCCTAAAAATATGGCAAGGTCGGATCCGACCCAACCGCAGTAAATGTATGATCAGAATTCACCGTGGCAGAGGAGGGTTAACTTCATGAGAAAAGGGTTAAAATCATGTTGAAAAGTGTCATTTAATGGTAAATACACTCCAAGTTTCAGTAAAAATTTGAAACAACATTCTTGAAATGTGTATCTTTCGAGAAATAGAATAAAAAAAATTTACAGTATTGCGCTCTCTTAATTGTTTCCATGAATCGATTACAAAATTTAAATTAGAAATTAATTCCACATAGTAGTGTTAGGTGAAACAATATGAAAATGTACGAAATATATTATATTCAATCTGGAGACGCGGTAGTGTCTCGACGCCAAATACATGAAAAATTAACAGGAGAGATGGTCCATTCCAACCTAACCTGAACCTTCTTTCATGAATATCTCAACACGCCTGCAATATTTTCTAAATTTAAAAGCCTTTTTCTTATGTAAACCACATATAAGCTTTCGAATAAAACCAAAATCAATAAACTGGGTCCACGTACAACTGAGATATCGTAATATCATGTCATGAATCTGTCAGAAATGGCTTTTTCGTATGATTTTCCTGTCGTCAACCCTTAGCAAATCGGAGCTAAGCAAAAGCCGAGTGTCGTTCGTCGACTCTCGGAATCATTCGGTTCGGCATGGCTCGTCGGCCATCGAGCGTCGAGAGTCGAAACAGATG
>NW_026532734.1:0-13080 GCF_026283585.1 Hylaeus volcanicus | reverse complement strand
TTTTTTTTTTTTTTTAACGAGGGGGAAATGCATTAAGCACACCCGGCGATGTAGGGTTCCTTCGCCGGGTAGTGTGGGACTCCCAGCGGGCTCGATCGCCCGCGGTATACCCACTAAAACCCCCCCGATGGCCAACGTCGGGCATTACGGCGGCCGTGAGCACTCTAAGAAGAACTCCACCGTGCCCAGGCTCCCCTAATCCCCTGACCCCCTAAGGGGCCATACCCTGACGCCGACCGCCTTCTGACCGGTCACGATGACGGCGGCGCCCTACCGCCAGCCGTCTCGGTTCCCGCGGCCCCTCGCGCGATACACCGGGTCACCGTGACTGTGACCCATGACAAACGTGCGCGAAAGGGGCCGTCTCACCATTCTGGCCGCCCTCGATCAGGGCGGCCGGCCGGCCGGCAGGCCATTAAGGGGCTCCGGGAACCCCGGTAACGATCCCTCCAGCTGTGTGGGGATCGGCCGGTAATACGGCCGGACGCCGCCTCCAGGCCCGCCTAACCCGTCTTCTCTCTTGACTAGCGGGATCGGAGCATTCTCGATACCGCTCGTCTGCCTCCTTCTGCGATATGACTGCATCGCAAAAGGAGGCTACCGCATTCCACGACCTCTCGCTGTCGATCATGGCAGCAACTACGGCCGGCAGCGAGAGGTCTCCACCAATCTGTGTTTGGAGTGCCCGTCTTTGGCCAGCAAAGGATGGACACTCCTCCAACGTGTGTTGGGCCGTGTCCAGCACGGCCCCTCACTGATGACACTCGGGCCTCGCCTCCGCACCCACCTTATGCAGGCACTCACCGTAACATCCGTGCTCGGTGAGCACCTGCGTGAGCCGGTAGGTGAGCCTGCCATGCCCGCGGTCCAGCCAACCATCAAGGTTGACCAGAACCGCGCCGACAGTGCGCTTGCGGGCAGCGGGGCAGTTTAGCAGCTCCCACCACCACGCATCTCGTGCGCACCGCCGTGAATGGCGCTTCCATCGTTCGACCGCTTCAGCCGGCGGGTCCTCCCCGCTCCGTCGGTGCTCCCGCCGACGCCTGAAAACTTCGGCGTCAGCAGCCGCCTGGAGGTCAAAGGGGAGGTATCCCGCCAGGATCAGCGCCGCCTCCGTGGAAATGGTGCGGTAGCCCCTTACCACCCTGATGGCCACCCGCCGCTGTATGCGGCGGAGCATGTGCCGGCTTTGCCGCACTTGGCCAGGGTGTCGACCCATACGGGACATCCGTATAGGGCCATGGCCCGCACCACTCCAACATAGAGGCGGCGCACCCTCTCTTGCGGCCCCCCGAGATTGGGCATGAGGCGACCAAGCATGGTTGCCACCCTCTCAACCCGGGGGGACAAGCGGTCGAAGTGACCTTTGAAGCGCCAGCGGCCATCGATGTCCAGGCCGAGATATTTGATCCGGTCCTGGACATCGATGCAGGCTCCACCTATGCGGAGGGGGAGGTCGCCGCGGCAGAGGCAGCCCGTGAAACCAGACCGCCTCCGTCTTCTGCGGTGACACTTCCAACCCCAATGCGCGGTTCGGGGCGACGACCGAGGCAACTCCCATCTCGGCGACCCGGCTCGTCCTCGTCCATTCCCTGCCCCCGGCGATAACGTACGTGTCGTCTGCAAAGCAGACGACCGCCACGCCGGGAGGTAGAGGCCCGCCTATCACGCGGTTGTACCCCACCAACCAAAGAACGGGGCCCGAACAGGACCCCTGGGGTACACCGCGTGTCACCTCCCTCCGGTGCATGCCGTACCGTCCCGGATACTCCACCCATCTATCCCGCAGGTAGTCGGCGAACACGGCCATCAGGTGAGAAGGCGCTCCAGACTCCCGGAGCGCCTCCCGTATCTTGCCCCAGGGCAGGATGTTGAACGCGTTGGAGATGTCTAGAGACACCCCCAGCGCCACCCCGCCCCGGGACACGGCCGAGTGCGCGAGGGCCTTGACGTGCTCGATCGCGTCAAGCGTCGAGCGGCCACCGCAAAATCCATACTGGCACTCGGCCAGGCCGAGCTCGCCGACGCGAGACAGATGGGCGGCGAGGCGGGAAGCGAGCACACGCTCTAAAAGCTTCCCCGCCTCGTCCAGCAGGCAAACGGGCCGGTAGGCGGAGGGAGAGTCCGCGGGCTTTCCCTTGTTGGGGACGAGGACGAGCCTGGCCCTCTTCCACTGTCGTGGCACGCGCCCCGACTTCAGGCAGCCGTCCAGCAGCCGCCGGAAGCGGGGCACGAGGACGCGCAAGGCCATTACCCAGGCCCGGCCGGGAATGCCGTCAGGGCCCGGGGCCGTGTTGCGTGTCCCGAGCTTAGCGACGGCATCGGCGAGCTCCTGTTCGGAAACCCCTACGTTGGCGGACCAAGTAATCGGATCCGCCTGCTCGGCTGATCCTCGCTCCTCCGGATCGTCGGGAAAGAGTGTATCGACGACCCGCTCGAGCACGTCGGGGTCCAGACTCTCCGTGACCGGGGACGCCGATGGTCGCAGGCGCCCCATAACGATCCGGTAGGGACGGCCCCACGGATCGCGGTCCAGAGAGTCCAGGAGCTCGTTCCTGGCTCGGGCCTTGACCTCCTTGATGGCCGACTGGAGGGCGACCGTTGCCTGGCGGTAGTCACGGTACAACTCCTCCTCCCTCGCCGGGTCGCGACTTCGTCTGCGGCGAAAACGCGTAAACCGGCGTCGGGCCGCCACACTGCTAGCTCCCATGGCAGCGATCTCGTCCGACCACCAGTACACGGGCCGCCGCGGCGGAGCGCGGATCCGGGGCATGGCGGCATCGCAGATAGCCGTCATTGCGCCCCGGAACCACTATTCCTCCACCTCGACGTCGTCCCACGGTCCGGGCGGTGTTTTCGCCCAGGACATGGCGAGGGCTGCGGCCATCAGCGCGTCCTCATCAAGACGGCCTAGCGCCCATCGGCGTCGTGGCTGTCGCCCCGCGGGGCGGCGGGTGTGGTGGCCGTGCTGGGCGGCGGATACATCCAAGATGATGTGGAGGTGGTCGCTCAACGTTTCCACCTCCTCCGCCACCCTCCACCCCGACACGAATCTCGCGGCGGCGGGTGATGCCCAGGAGATGTCCACAATGGAACCTCCCCACCGCCGCGAGAACGTATTGACGGACCCCCGGTTGAGTAACCGGAGGTCCAGTCCCGCCGCCCTCTCCAGCACTGTATCTCCCCTCGCGTCCGTCCTGGGGCAACCCCAAGCCGTGGATTTGGAGTTGAAATCCCCAAGGACTAAGGTTGGTCGGGTTCGGCAGTGCGATTACACGCAATCTCGGACCCGATCCAACAACGTCTCAAAGGACGCGAGGATCAGGCTGGGCGGGGCGTAGACGCCTACGACCGCCAGGCCGCTATAGCGTGCCGCGACATAGCCGCGCCCTCTAGCTAAAACGCTAAAGGGTGCGTCTCCCCTACTCAAAATCGCCACGGAGCCCAAATCGTCCCCAGCCCAGTCTGGGCGATTGGGGACATGGTAGGGCTCCGAGGCGACGACCAATCCCACCCGCAGCTCGGATATTGTCTGGATGAGCAGATCCTGAGCCCAAGCCGCGTGGTTGAGATTGGCCTGTAGGACCCGCGTCGCAGGGGGGCGTGTAGAACCCGTTTTAGGCAATCTCCATAGCCCCTCCGCGGCCGGGTCCCTCTTCACCTGCTTCGGCAGGCGCACCTGGCTGCTCCCGGGGCGCCTGCACTTCTCTTGCCTCTGTCACCGGCGCCTGCACCGGCTTCAGAGGGAGAGGCGCTCCCCGTGGCGGCGGCGCAGTGGGAGACCGAGTCTCCTGCTGCGTTGCAGGGGGCGCCTGCGTCCCTTTTGCGCCGTTCTTTTTCCGGCGCGAGGAAGGCGGGGCACAGCCCTTTGCCCCCAATCGGTGACCGGACGGCCGCCCCAGGTCGGCACAGACAAGGCACTTCGGGAGTGAGGTGCACTCCCGCGCCCCGTGGTCTGCGCCGCCGCAGATGTAGCAGCGGCCTTTCCGGTCTGCCTCGCAGGTGCAGCGCCGCCTGACGTGCCCCGTTTCCAGGCAGCGGAAGCACCGGAGGGGGCGGGGCTCCAGGGCCTGCACCCTGACGTGGGCCCAGCCCACCTTCACCCGCCCGTCTGCCAGGAGCTTGCCCGCGGATCCGGCCGGGAGGCGGACCCAGGCGCTGCCAACGCCATTGCGGGTCCGTCGAATGTGTCCGGTCTTAATGTCCGCGGGTCCACAGCCCGTCGCAGCAGCCAAAGCCGTCGCCACCGATTCCGGGGACGCGCCGTCGTCCAGGCCGACGATGCGTATCTCCGCGAGTTTCGTCTGCCTGGCCACCTGGACGTCAGTCCCGCGAAATACTTCGCGCAGCATTCCGGCCAGCTTATCGGCCCTGGCAGCGCTTTCTGGCCCCGGGACCTCAATTATTGAGGCGCCCGTTTGGCCCCTCCTAAACCGGATGCCGGTTATACCAGCGTCCTCCAGCCGGACGCCTGCCGTCGCCCGCCTCCAGACATCTGTATATGTCGTGTCGCTCCCCTCGGCGACCGTCAATGTGACGGCCGCTCTCTTGGTAGCACGAGGCGGGCTCGGCTTTGCCGGAGGGGCCATCTTAGCGGCGCAGCCTCTTGGCCGTTTTCCCGGTCCTTTAGCGGCCAGATGCTGGCGAGGCTGGGCGGCGACGGCGGCAGCGGCCTTGTTTTGGCCGCGCCGCTCCTTCCTCCCCACGACTGCGTCCCAGGATTCCCTGGGAGTGTTAGTTAACGCCTGTGGCTGGGGGGTGGGCCCTGCCTTCGTTGGGGCAGCGGCAGCGGCGGGCTGGTTGTTAGTTTTTCCCCCCGGGAAACCGAGGTTATGTGGGACTACCATCGGGGAGGGGAGCGCCAAAGGCGCGCCTGTCCGCGATGGCTACCCACTAAAACCCCACACCCACCTAAGCTACATGGGAATTATTTATCTACATGGACGACTTCGTCATATACGCATCTTCGTTAACAGAACACCAAGTTGAATTCACAAGACTCATGGAAAGATTAAAAGAGGGAAATGTTAAATTGCAACCGGATAAATGCGAATTCTTGCGAAAAGAGGTGGCATATTTAGGACATATATTAAGCGAGGAAGGAGTTCAACCAGACCCTAGAAAATTAGAAGTTGTGAAGAAATATCCTATACCCAAAAGCCCTAAGAGTATCAAACAATTTTTAGGCTTGACAGGTTACTATAGACGATTCATAAAAAATTATTCAAAGATTGCTAAACCACTTACGGACTTATTAAAAAAGGACAAACCTTTTGTTTGGAATCATCATCAACAACAAGCGTTCGAAACATTAAGAAACGCCCTATGCGAAAAACCAATTCTCGAATTTCCTGACTTCACTAAACCATTCATTCTAACTACCGACGCTTCAGGATACGCGATTGGTGGAATATTAAGCCAAGGAGAAGTAGGCAAAGATCTCCCTATAGTCTATACCTCTCGAATTCTAAATCCTCATGAACAAAAATATAGTACAATTGAAAAGGAATGTCCCGCTGTGGTATACTGTGTTATGCATTTCCGACCCTACCTGTACGGTCGCAAATTTAAAATTATTACAGACCACAAACCATTAGTTTGGCTCAACAATATAAAAGATCGAACTTCGAGAATTTGGAAATGGAAACTGAAACTTTCCGAGTATGAATTTACTATATCTCCTAAACAAGGCACCTCGAATTTAAATGCAGCCGCTTTATCACGCAATCCTTCTAACGCAGCAAATATTTTACCAATAAACACTTCGTCATCGGAAGACTTTAACGATATCATAGATCCTCCAAATAAGAAACGTAAGCACTCTAGATCTCCCGCCTCTGACGAACCGCCAGGGAAGGAACAAAAGACAACAGAATTACTCATGGAAGAAGAAAATTTGCCTTCCACTTCTAAAAACCAAACCTTTAATCGATCTCCCGCATTACCTAGCTCGCCTTATCCTCTTCCCATTTCCATGGAAATTCCGAACGACGTAAATCAAGATAGCCATCTCGCAAGAGACTCATACTCCGAAAATACTTACACTTCATCCGAGAGCGATGAAGAAAGTGAAGAAGAAGAAGAAGAAGAAGAAGATGAAATGCTAATTGACAGAGAACCTAGATTTGAACTCCTCAAGATAGTTAAAACCAAAGAACCGCTAACACTGCAAAAAGATAACATTGTCATTTTCACCACACACCAAGGAAATCCTGCTTGCAACGGAGCACTCGAATTACGAGAAATAGGACAAATTCCAAATCATTCAGACCTTACACCAGATATCCCTCACGTTAAACCTATAAATAAATATTACCTCATAACTATTCCTATCCAAGAACGCCCGACATCCCCAATTAATAGAACGCAACTTCTTTCAGGTCTACGCATGATACAATCTGTACTGGACGAATTGAACCTAAATTCCATTTCTATTCGTAGGATAGACCCACTTGGGGACGTCTCATGGCACTTCCTCGATAAATGTTTAAGAGAATTATTCGCAGACTACAGAATGACAATTACATATTGCACTGGCGAAATGACGGTTCCTCCAGTCACAGAACGACCTACTATCATCGCGAACACACACAATTCTGTCATAAACGGACATAAGGGTGAAACGTAAACACTCAATAGAATCAAGCAGAGATACATTTGGCCTAATATGAAAATAGAAATACAAAAATATATCCGATCTTGTAAAACTTCTTTTTTCTTTTTTTTTTATTGTGGGGAAATGCGTTATACATACTTCGGTTTCCCGGGGCGAAAAACCGAGGTTATGTGGGACTACTATCGGGGAGGGGAGCGCCAAAGGCGCGCCTGTCCGCGATGGCTACCCACTAAAACCCCACACCCACCTAAGCTACATGGGAAGCGCCTGGATCACGCGAGTACTCGCAGGACGCTTCCCAGCTTACATGAATCCCGGGGGGAGAGTATTAGCTTCCCCCACTACCTACTCTTTAAGAGCCCGGGCGGAGGGATCCGCCCGGTGTCCCCATCCCTGGGGCCGTCGGAATGGGCTTCCCGAGCCCCCGCTCGGTCCACCCACAGCCCCCGAGCATCTTCGTGTCCGTACTGGATCAGGAAACAAAGAGCTTCCTGAACGCCAGGACAAGAAGACGCCGACACCGGTAAGGGAGGGTCGTCGGAGGCGTGATCCGGCAGTCCCCGACCCTCCCCACCCCACCCCCCATGCGCCAACACAGGACCCGTTGGTCCAAGTGGGGACGGGCCGACCACACAACCTCGGCCCGTCCCGAGGGGATTTATATCCCCTCAAGGGGCCAGGGTCAGCTCAAGCCCCGGCCCCTCACATTCGCCGACTCCATGGGAGGCACCTGTCGTCGCGGGGGCGCCCTTCGCGGCCCCCCACTATTCATACCCCCACGCAGGGGGGTACACCAGCGCGAGGGACGTCCCCGCGCCCATGTCCTTCTTGCCGAGCCCGGGTCTCTTTCCCGGGCTCGCTCGTCGGCCTCCTTCTGCGACATAACCTCCTCGCAAATGGTGGCCGCCGCTTTCAACGACCTCTCGCTCGAGGCCATGTGGTCGACCATGGCCGCGAGGGAGAGGTCCCACCCACCCACTGCGACTCTTAGGGCACGGCGCGGCGCGGCCCATGCCGGACACTCCTCGAGTGTGTGCCACGCCGTGTCCACCTCCTCGCCGCAGTGGTGACACCGCGGTGTCGGTTCCCGCCCCATCCGATGCAGGTACTCTCCAAAGCATCCATGCCCGGAGAGCACCTGCGTGAGGCGGAAGGTCAACCTTCCCCGCATCCTGCACCATATATCAAATATGGGCAGGATGGCCCGGACAATCGGACGGCCCGATGGAGCAAGCTCTTGCTTCCACCGGGCCAGCGTGTCCCTCCGGGTCTGGCGCTTCTGGCACTCGACCTCATGTACCTCCTCAGCCGCGAGTTCCACCCCCGGAGGGCGGCGGGCGGAGCAGGCGATCGTGAACATCGCCGCCCGCTCCACCGCCGCCAGATGGAAGGGCGGAATCACGGCCAGAAGGCCCGCCGCCTCGGCAGAGATGGTACGGTATCCCCGTATGGCCCGCAGGGCGAGCCGGCGCCGCACTCTTTCGAAGAGTGCCTAGTTGTGCCGGCTGCCCTCGGGCAAGCGATGCCACACGGGGGCCCCGTAAAGGGCTATCGACCGCACCACCTCCGCATATAAGCGGCGAACCCTCAACTCTGGCCCCCCGATATTGGGCAGCAACCGCGCTAACGCGGCCGCTGTCCTCTCCAGTCTGGGGGCCAGGAGGTCAAAGTGTTCCTTGAAGCGCCAGCGGCCGTCGACGATCAGGCCCAGGTACTTCATGGTGGGCCTAATGTCGACGAAGGTATCCACGACGCGAATCCGGAGGTCCCGATCGCAGGGCGGCCGCCGCGCCCGAGACAATCCGTAAAGCCAGATTGCCTCGGTCTTCGCAGCAGCCGTGGTCAGACCCATCCTCCGGATTCGCCCGACAACGCAGTCTAGGGCGGACTCAGCAAGGTCCCTGGTCCCTCCCAGTCTTCCCCCTTGGCATATAACAGGGTGTCATCCGCATAGCAGATGACACCCGCGCCCGGAGGAAGGACAACCCGCAGCACCGCGTCATACGCAAGGTTCCACAGAAGCGGTCCGAGGACCGACCCCTGCGGAGCTCCGCGGTGCGTCTCCCTCGTGTGCACAACCTGGTATCGGCCGGTAAATACTACCTCCCTGCCGCGGAGATAGTCCCAAACCACCTCCAGGAGATAGGGGGGCACCTGGAAATAATCCAGCGCCACCGCTATCTCCCTCCAGGGCAGGGTGTTGAAGGCGTTGGATATGTCCAA
Organism: Hylaeus volcanicus; assembly: GCF_026283585.1. Lineage (NCBI taxonomy): Eukaryota > Metazoa > Arthropoda > Insecta > Hymenoptera > Colletidae > Hylaeus > Hylaeus volcanicus. The sequence goes on along the minus strand of NW_026532734.1, from coordinate 4,241 downwards.
CGACACAGCAATCAACACCCGGCCCCGAGCGACAGCCCTTTCCCGGAGGAGGCGCAAACGCTCCAACGCGTCCATCGTTGAGCGACCACTCCGGAATCCGTACTGGCTGTCGCTGAGGTCGGAACCACCGCGCGACAGGTGCTCGAGGAGGCGGGCAGCTATGATACGTTCAAAAAGCTTCCCCGCCTCATCAAGCAGACACAACGGCCGGTACGCAGAGGAAGACTCTGCGGGTTTTCCCCCTTTCTGGAGGAGAACCAGGCACGCTTTCTTCCACACACTGGGGAAGGTTCCCCGGCGCAGGTTAGCGTCCAAGACGCTCCTGTACGCCGGGCCAAAGACTCCCAAGGCCAGGGCCAGCAGGCTACCGGGTACTCCATCCGGGCCGGGAGCTTTCTTGCCCCTAGCCCGGAGCCCCCCGATAGCCCGGGACAGCTCAGAGTCCGTGACCCGGAATTCATCCGACCATTCAATAATCGGACTCGGGGCGCGTTCCAACGCACCCTCTCCCCCATCGTTGAGGAGAAGGAGGGTATCAATCACGCGCCCCAGGAATTCCGGGTCTAACCTCTCCGTGACAGGGGACGCCCAAGGGTGGAGCTTCCCCAGCACCACCCTGTATGGGCGCCCCCACGGATCGTCACGGAGGGTGAGCAGGAGCTCGTCCCACGCTCTGGCCTTGGCTGCGGCTATCGCGCGCTTGAGGGCCACCGCCGCCGATCTGTACACCCCGTACAGTTCGGCGACTCTCCACTCCGGGTCACCGCCTAAGAAGTGGCGGCGCCGAGCACGGGTATACTGGCGACGGGCGCGGCTGGCCGTTCTTCTGAGGTCGGCAACCTCGCCCGTCCACCAGTACGCAGACTTCCTCGGGGGCTGCTCGCGGATCCGGGGCATAGCTACGTCGCAAATCATTTGCAACGTGTCCCGGATCCACAAAGCCCCCTCTTCTGCCCCGCGCTCCCTGGCCGGAGGTCCGGCGGAGCCGATAATCACGGCCCTCAGTAGATGCTCGTCTAGTCGCTTCAGCGCCCATCTTGGCGCTGAAGGGATGCTACGTCGGAGGGGGGCGTCCGCTGGCGGGTCCGTGACCACAGCCACGTCCATAAGGACGTAGCTGTGGTCCGACAACGTTTCACCTTCACAGACCCGCCAGTTAGACACCCAGCGTGAGGCAGCGGCTGACGCAAATGATACGTCCATGATGGACCAGCCGTTCCACCTCACGCACGTTGGTACGGAGCCCCGGTTTAATAACCGGAGCTCCATCCCCTCTGCCCAATCCTGCAGCGCTCCGCCTCGGGAGCCGGTCCTCGGGTTACCCCACGCGGTGGACCTCGCATTGAGGTCCCCGAGGACCAGCAGTGGGTCGGCCATATAGGGGGCTAACATAGCCCCCAGCCGGTCCAAGAACCTCCCGAGTTCGGCAGCACTACAATTGGGTGAATTGAAGCATCCTGCGAATAGGAACCTTCCCCATTTTACCAAAACCATCCCCGTGCTCCGTTCGACCACGGTGCAGGGGGGAACAGTCGCCGAATGGCGACGGTACCACATCGCCACGAGGCCGTCCTCGTCCCCGAACCAGTGTGGATGGTCGGGTACTTGGTACGGCTCCGTGGCCACCGCTAGACCAACCCGCCACTCCGCCAGGCAGTGGACCATAAGGTGCCCGGCGACAGTGGTTCAAGTTGGCCTGCAATACCCCAAGGGAAGCCCTGTGCGCCATTTCTAGGCCGTCACAGGACCTCCCTCAGACGGCTGCGTGGGTAGGGGGAGGGAAACCACCTCCCCTGACGCCACGGCCTCCACCACCATCGCAGCTGGCACAGAGGAGGTAGACGGGAGTGTAGCATCCCCTCCACCTCCCTGAGCTGCCGCAGAGGGTGGCGCCACACCTGCCACCCCCCTTCGGCCCTTCTTCTTCTTTGGGGGCGGGGAACACGCCTTGTTCCCCGCCTTATGTCCCGCAGGCCGGCCCAACTCGGCGCACACCGCGCAGTGCAGGGCCTCACGGCATTCGGCGGCCCTGTGGGTGGAGCTCCCACACCGATAGCAGTGCCCGCTCCGGTCAATCGCCGCAGTGCACCGCTGCCGCACATGCCCTACGGCAAGACAGCGGAAACACTGCAGCGGCCGGGCTTCCAGCACCACCACCTGGGCGAGGGACCACCCCACCCTAATTCGCTTGGCCTTTTCGATGGCCAAGGCCGCCACGGCTGGGCACTGCACCCAAATGGTGCCGAGTCCATTGGGCGGGGCCTTCAGCTCCCCCACCCTCACGGACTCGGCGATGCAGCCCCCGGCTTTCGCAACTGCCGCAACTACCTCCTGGGGGGTAACGGATATGTCCAGCCCCGTCAAGCGGAATTCCGCCTTTTTGACGGGCCTAGCCACCCTAACCTCCAGGCCCCCCAAGGCGGCGGTCATTTTGGCCGCCAGGGCGTCTGCCTTCGGGCCCCCATCGGCGCCCGGGACCTAAATAATCAGGCCCCCCGTGACGGCCCTCTTCCAGGAGAGGGCCTCAATCCCGAGGGCTCCCAGGTCGACGTCCTGGCGAGCCCTCCTAATGGCCTCCTCGTAGGTGACCCTGCTCTCCTCCGGGACGGTGATTGTCACCGCCGCCGAACGGGGAGGGGCCACCACGCGTGGAGGTGCCCTCTGCGCCCTCGCGCTCCCATTACCCGCGCCCTTTTGGACAGGGGCCAAGGCGACCGACAGCGTGCCGCCCTCCTCGCCCGCCGCCCCACCACCTGCGACCAGGCAGCCCCATCGGGATTGCCCGGTGCCGTCGCAGGATTAGTGGGGGGAGAAGGCAACAACCGCTGCGGAACGGTGGATGGTTGGGCGGCCTGGGCCCCCCTCTTCCTCCCCTTCTTCTAACCGCCGGCGTAGGGGAAGCCACGGCACGAACCGCAGCCGCAGAGGTCGTCTGCCCCCCCCCCCCCTGCTCCGGCATATCCACCCTGCAGTGGCTTTGCGGAGCGTGGCTGGGGATCCCGAAAGCCCAGGAGGAGCTCGTTTCTGATTGACGCAAATTTCGCATCAATCAGAGCCCTAATCCTGGCCAGGAGAGCCCCATCGTCCCTCGCCGTGGTGGTCGCCGGAGGCGGCGAGTGGGTGTCGAACCGACCTCCCCGGGCAGGTGGAGACGACGGCCCTGCTAGGGGAGCATCAAGCCTCCTCTTGAGGACCATCATCTCCCCACGCACAGCGTCGAGGGTCTCTCGGAGGCCCTCGACCTCCCGCCGGATGCTGCCGTTCTCCTCCCTGAGCGTTTGGCCATCCGACTGCATCCTGTCCCACAGGGCTGCAGTCGGTGCGCCGACGCCTACAGGGGAGGAGGCATCCCTGACCCGGGCTTTTTTGGCGGCCTCCCGGGTTACAGGCGGCGACACCGGCCGGTCCGCACCAGCGCGTCGTTTGGCCCGAGCGCACGAGGCCGAGGACATTGACGTCATAGAGACGCCATCGTCCTCGTTCACCCCCAGCCGTGACCCCGCTCCCGGATCGAGAGCAGCAAGGCCAACTCAGGACCGGCGACCTCTCGAGCTTGCTGCAGATGGGCCTGCAGCCCCCATCCCGCGTGTCGACGAAGCCCTTGAACTGGGCCTCGACGTCACACCTCCCTCCTCGACCACTTCCGGGCATGGTAACCCCTCCAACACAACGGTGCATGACCGTGTGACATTGCCGTCATCCCTGCTATTGCCGGCCGACCCGGCACCAGTGCTTCCTGCGTTTTTAATTAAGTTGTCCATAGTTTTTGTTTTACCGGTGCATCGTGCGTGGCGGGGCAGGCTGCTGGACGGGAACGGGTGTACCCTCGTGGATCATGCCTAACGAAAGACATGCCCCCTACCCCAGTTCCCCGGGGCCCGTCCTTCGCATTTAACCCCCCCGGGAATACCGCACAGGGGGGCACCCGCCCGTAGCAGATGCGGGCTCCGACACCCGCACCTCACCGCGCACTACTTGGTCGAAGTCCCGAAGGGGCCGGCTCCTGATCCCGCGCGGCACTACCACCTCGGCAGTGCGAGCACACATCAGCCCCCCCCCCCCTGAGGCCAGCAGAAGCAAAGCCAGCGCACAGGGGGGAGCACTCCCACCACCGCGGGAATGACCTCTCCTCGTCCCTGTGAAGCGGTTTTCACCCCTACTCAGTGTGAGCCTTACCGGCATGGGAGGTCCTGCCAGGATCCGGAGATCCCGCCGGCATCGCCTCACACATCACAGGTGCT
>NW_026532733.1:0-7091 GCF_026283585.1 Hylaeus volcanicus | reverse complement strand
CGCGTAGACCGTTGGAGCGGCCGCGGTAGCGAAGGCTACGCGCTAGGTCGATGCTTCGATGCACGTCGAGTCACTTGTTCGCGTGCAAGCGCGGCCACCAGCGCGTAGCCTACGCTACCGCGGCCACCAGCGCGTAGCCTACGCTACCGCGGCCGCTCCAACGGTCTACGCGCGCTCTGATTGGTCGGGGTTTTCACTTAATATCTCCTTAACGAAGCCCCATCCGACATTTTTGCAAAGGAAATTGTTGTTCAGAATCGTCTCAGCTACGCCCCATTTCCGGCTCCTCCCCGAGTTTTGGGACACCCTGTATATGCGCATAGAATCGTAAATATAGGTATACGTAAATCACACGTATTATTATATTTATTATTTATGCGAACGATAAAAGGGATTATTTAAAAGGAAAAAGGTAGGTAAAAATAATTACAAGCGAAATATATAACAACGAAATAAAATGTTATTCCTGTCGCAAGCGTGAATCCTCAAACGAACTCGTCGAATCTGCATAAAACAGACATCTTCGTAAACTTAAAAAGTAGTTGGATTACCGCCAACGTCGCGGTCTACGTTCCTCCGAATCAGCTTACAAAAAAAAACCTTTCGCAAAAATTTAAAAGCATATGTAATATTATAAGTAATATTTGTTACTTATATATTCGTGATAATTCGTATCCTCATCACATGTCTCATGTTGTTTCGTCCTAAATAATAAGTACAATACTTTTGACAGATATACATATAGGAGGTGTTGAATAACTCATGCCGGTTGAAAACTGTTCGAATTTGTCATCTGTCAGTTTCGCACGAGGCTGACTTCGAGACGCATTATCGCATTTACCGACCACGTGTTGTTTATCAATCAAGTCATGTATAATATCAAGAATTTGCGTGTAACTACCGTTCTACTGTACCGATCCTACCCAAATTACATCGTTATTTGTTAGACGTTCCTAGATCGATTAAGATGCGTCCGAGCTGTCGTGTCAAGTTCGCGTTCCTATAAATGTAATTTAAATTTAATTTAAGTCAATATGTTAGGTTCTAGACTTTATCATACCCTAACCTTATGCGTTTGACCTAACATGAGTGAGGATATAGAGCCGATTAACAAAATTTTATGAGTGACTTTTTATTTTTAGGTTAGGCTTTTACACAGTTTGTGACTGGCCCTAGCAGATGAGTTTCGTTTGTGCCTCCAATTACTCTACGAAGTGAAACGAGCGACCAAACGAAGAAATCTGTGGCGGTTATCGGATATCCCATGTAAACGAGGTTTGGATTGCTATCGTTGGTTTCTTTATGAAAGAAGAGAAGTAATCTAACATTTCAATTTTGCAGGGAGAAGAAAAAGATAAGTGATCGAAGGCATTAGTGGAGGTTATCGGATGGGAAATGCCAATCGAGGTTATTCCTTCTTGGAATGGAGGTTTTTTTTTTTTTTTTGTGCTCAAGATTGTGTCCGGAAGCTTGTACGAGAAGAGAAGAAGCCTGCAAAAGGTGTGTCTTTTGCTGATACCATGACAAGAAACTCGTCATGGACAACAAGTGGATGTCTGCACCGATCCTGATTGTTTGGAGACGAGTGCCATTGTTAGTGTAGCGTCAGTGAGATACAGTGTGCGAATCGGACTGTGAAATGCATGATACATTGGTTAACAAATGAAATTAAGACAAGTTTCTCTATGCGATTGGTGTAACTATGTATGTTTTGTCGCCTAGGTGTGAGTGAACCTTTTGCATTCAAGGCCTTTTCTTTTTTCTCTTTTGTAGTATGTATCAACAACTCTAGAATGCTTTCTTAGCTTTGTAAAATGTAAATGCAAAGCCATATATTAGCTTGGAAGTTGTACGATTGCAATTAATTTAACATTTAATAATCAAGTTTCCTTTACCTGTCACAGAATTATATGATTAGTAATTGGAATTACATTGAAAATTAGACCTTGTAACCATTATCTACCTTGAGATTTACTGCATCAAGGTAGATAGTCACAAGTCACTTTTTTTTTTTTTTAATCTTTAAGACAACACGTTGTACACCCTTTGATAGAAGCATGTATTAGTACGTTGCAGTGTACAATGTGATATTTATTGGTGAAGATTCAATTTAATGTACCTGAATACGTATTGTAACCTAACCTATGAGTGTATAGCGAATGAATTTGTCCTATTTGTTGTCATTGGACCGACTGCCTATTTAAATGAACATGTGATTGTGTGGCAGGTTACCTAACCCATAACCAAACGAAGCCTTTGTCTGAAAAGGAAATTTGTTGCTATTAACCCTCTGCACTCTGCGTATAAGAAAGGCACTACATTAAAAAGCACATAACTTTGTATACTATTTAATCTTATAGTATATTTATATTTATAAGTAGTATAGAGCATATATATATATATATAAATAAAGTTATAGCGTATAACTTTGTAAATGTGTCTTTGGTTGGTGCGATGATTATATGATTATTACTTCTTTTAAATATATATCACGTATCGTAATATATGTATTCAATATATTACGATATGTGTAATCTATATCCCATGGGGGCATAAGTAACATATATATGGAGTAACTTTATACTTGGTAGTAAATCCTAAATGGAATTCATATTCTCTCCTACTAATAAATCAAGTGACAAGGATTCAATTCATGTTTTTTTTTTAGTTTGGAATGTTGTATATAAGTGAATAACTAAGTAAACAGTTACTTGGTTTTTAGTTTAAATATCAAGTACCCAGTAATAATAATGGAATTACTCTCAATGTTAAACAAGCAGTCTTGATTGTGGTTATGGATATTGATTTTAATTTAAAGATAACATCATGCACATATGAATACAAACTGAAACTGAAATCATGTCGATCGAACACACAATACTTGTTCTTTTCTTATTCTTATGGCACTTAATTGACTTGAATTCAATATTGTGCCGTTTAATCAATTAATCATCTTTCTTTTTCTCTATTTAAATTCGATCTCTCCAGATAAATATTAAGCTACGTATAAGGTGCTTCAAAAATACATAATAATAACACTGTTAACGCATATAACAATATGTCAATATTACAACATTGTCAGGCACAATTTATCATTCAACAAAGACCAAAGCCACTTATCGGAAACCCTTTACTTGATATTCTTTCCACAGAACAACTATTCATAGTTAAGGAATAGTTGACCTGCTTTCTCTGGCAATTTCCACTTCCATAAGCACACATTTATTCAAGGGAACACGCTTGAATTAATTAGCATAACCTGCAATATCTGTCGCAAACAACGTAACTGTCGCACCCAGAGGATATCCGAGCGCAAAGGTTAACGGAACATAGTCGCGGTTACTACGGAATCATAGTCGCGGCTCCGTGTCGCCGATATTAACTATCTAATTACGTAATAATTATTACGTTCCGCTGTCGGAACCGAAAGCAACACAACAGCAGCAATAGATTTCGCATTCGTCGCCGCTAGAGAAACATCAGCGTCCATCACCAAGAGGACCTAACCCAGACCTAACCCTTTTTTTTTTTTTTTTTTTTTTTACGTGAGGAAATGCGTTTACGCACGCCCCCTCATAAGGAGGGGGTATGTGGGACTCGCCCCTTGATTTGATATCAAGGGGAATACCCACTAAAACCTCACGGTGGCCGGCCACGGCGCATTGGGGAGGGGCACCGGGATCTCTTATGAACGCTACCGGTGCCCCCCCGCGCCTCTCCACCACAACAAAGGGAGGAGTGCCATCTACGGTGGGGAGTGAATACCTCCCCACCTGACCGCGGGTGCCACAGCCCCGGTCTCGCCTGTCCCTTTTAGTCGCCTCTTACGACAAGCAGGGATTACTGTGCGCGTATTTTGTTCCCCGACCCACAGGGAAATATGCCGCGATGGGGCCAACGGCCCCCCGCGGCGCAAGCGCCGGGCATGTTCCAAAGGAGTGGGGGGGGGGGGGTGACGCCCCCATGCCCGGCGGCCCTGCTGGCCGTCGGCGAGCCCAAAGCTTGAGCTCGCCGCCTACGTGTGCAGGGCCGCCCTACGCGGCAGACTGCCAGGAGGAGGTGAGGGTCTACGGGGGGAGACCAGTCCCCCCTGCGGCAGGGGCGGCAGCTAGCCGCCGTCGCCTGGCCCGCCTCAACCTCCTCCTCTCTATGCGAGCGGGATCGGTGCGCTCTCGATCCCGCTCGTCATCCTCCTTCCGCGAGACGGTAGTCTCGCAGAAGGAGGACACCGCGTTCCAGGACCTCTCGCTCTCGACCATGGCCGAAACGACGGCCGGGAGCGAGAGGTCCCCTCCAATAGCTAGGCGGAGTGCCCGCCTCTCTCGCGAGAAGGTCGGGCACTCCTCCAGCAAGTGCTGCGCGGAGTCCAGCTCCGCGCCGCACTGGTGGTACGCGGGCGACCCCTCCGCCCCCACCTTGTGCTGGTACTCACCGAAACAACCATATCCGGTGAGCACCTGCGTGAGCCGGTAGGTGAGTCGCCCGTGTCGGCGGTCCAGCCATGCATCGAAGCTCGGCAGGACCGCCGCTACCGTCCTCTTTCGGGCGGCGCCGCTCTCCAGGAGCTGGCGCCGCCACTTTTCGCGGGCCAGCTGCCACCTTTGGCGCCGGTAGGCTTCGACCGCCTCGTCCTGCGGATCGCCCCCGTTCCGGCGGAGATCTTGCACACGCCGACGTGTATCGGTGTGTGCCTCCGCCTGAAAATCAAAGGGGACGACCCTCGCCAGGACGGCCGCCGCCTCGTGGGAGATCGTGCGATACCCGCGCGCGATCCTGATGGCCATATGCCGCTGCACGCGGCGCAGCAGGTGCCGCCCACGACGGCAGGCCACCAGGTCGCGCGCCCATACGGGTGACTCGTATAGGGCCATGGATCGCACGACCCCCAGGTAGAGGCGGCGGACCCTCTCTTCCGGCCCCCCGAGATTGGGCAGGAGACGACCCAACAGGGTCGTCACCGCCTCAATTCGGGGGACCAGGCGGTCGAAATGCCCCTCCCAGCGCCACCGGCCGTCCAGGTCGAGGCCCAGATACTTCATCCGGCCCTCGACCCGGACAGCCGCATCACCCACGCGGATTCAGGTCTGGGGGACCTGCCGCGTCAGAGGTAGCCCATGAAACATGACTACCTCCGTCTTTTGCGGCGAGATCCGAAGCCCCAGAGCCTGGATCCTCGCGACCACGATCGCGGCCGCTAGTTCCGCCAGCCTGTGGACCCTGGTCCCATCCCGACCCACCGCGATGATCAATGTGTCGTCTGCGTAGCAGACCACAAAGACACCGGGTGGGAGGAGCCCGCGCAACACCGAGTCGTACCCAAAGTTCCATAACAGGGGTCCTAAAACGGACCCCTGGGGCACGCCTCGGCTGACCCTCCGACGCATCGGCACCCCGCCTCTGCCAGGGTACTCGATCCACCTGTCCGACAGGTAGTCGGCTAACACGACCCGTAGATATCGAGGCACTCCGTGTTCTCGGAGCGCCTCCCGGATCGTGCCCCAGGGCAGGGTGTTAAATGCGTTGGCGATGTCGAGACTAACCGCCAACGCCACCCCACCCCGGGAGACCGCCCGGTCCGCGAGGGCATGGACGTGGTCGATCGCGTCAAGCGTCGACCGGCCCTCGTCGGACAGGCCCCCCAACAGGCGGGCAGCGAGCACACGCTCGAAGAGCTTGCCCGCCTCGTCGAGGAGGCAGATCGGCCGATACGCGGAGGGCGAATCCGCGGGCTTTCCCTTTTTCGGGATAAGGACCATCCGGGCCTGCTTCCAGGCCAACGGAACCCGCCCCGACTCTAGGCAGCCGTCGAACAGCCGCCTGAGCCGGGGACCCAGGACTCGCAGCGCCAAAGCGAGCGCCCGCCCAGGGATGCCGTCGGGCCCTGGTGCCGTATTCCTGGCCACCATTCGCCCGACGGCCATCTCGAGCTCCCCCTCGGTGACCCCCAGGCCGGCGGACCAGTTACTGGCCTCCGCCGGCAGGAGCGGCCGCGGACCCTCCTCCGGATATACCGGAAAGAGGGTATCCACGACACGCTCCAGAATGGGGGGGTTGAGGGACTCCGTGACAGGGGGGGCGGCCGGGCGCATGCGGCCCAGCACAATGCGATAGGGCCGCCCCCATGGATCCTTGTCCAGAGTCCCGAGGAGCTCTCCCCAGGCGCTCGCCTTGGCCCTCCTGATGGCGCGCTGGAGGTCCACCGTGGCCTCTCGGTAGACCTCATATAGCGCCGCCTCCCTCGCCGGATCGCGGTTCCGTCTCCGGCGGGCCCTCGTGAAGCGACGTCGCGCCGCGCTGCATGTAGCACGCAACGCGGCAATCTCGTCGCTCCACCAGTATGCGGCCCGCCTCGGTAGCTTCTTGGCTCGGGGCATGGCGGCGTCGCACGCCGCCGTCGAATGACTCCCGAAACCAGTCAGCTTCCCGATCGACGTCCGCGACCGGTCCAGCCGGGGCATCCGGCCAGGACGTGGCGAGGGCGGCCGCCATCAGGGCGTCCTTCTCCAAGCGCTTCAGCGCCCTTCTGCGCGGCGGTCGGCCCGGCGCGGGTCCGCGAGCGGGATGGTACTGAGGGGCAGCGGAGACATCCATAAGGATGTAGAGGTGGTCACTAAGGGACTCCACCTCCTCCGCTACCCCCCATCCCGACACGAGACGCGAGGCGGCAGGTGTCGCCCACGACAAGTCGACGATCGACTCGCCCTGCCACCGCACGCACGTGCTCACGGACCCCCGGTTAAGCAGCCGGAGGTCCGCGCTCGCCGCCCACTCGAGCACCGCCCGACCCCTCGCGTCCGTTGCCGGGCCACCCCACGCCGTGGACTTGGCGTTGAAGTCGCCCAGCACGAGCGTTCGGGCTACTGGAGAGCGGGACAATGCGTCCCGGATCCCGTCCAGCAGCCACTCGAACGCCGCGAGGGGGGCACTCGGAGGGGCGTGGACCCCGATCACGGCCAGGCCGCCGCACTCCGCCCCGACGAACCCGTCGCCGCGGGCGAACACGCGGAGGGCCGCGGTGTCGCTGCCCATTATCACCACGGAGCCCAACGCGTCGGCCACCCAGTTCGGGCGGTCGGCGACGCGGTATGGCT
>NW_026532732.1:0-6128 GCF_026283585.1 Hylaeus volcanicus | reverse complement strand
AATTCTACGATACGGACGGAACGGAATGTGGCGTCACGATACTTGAAAGGGAAAGAATCATTGAAACGTCTTCGCATCTCCAGGAAAAGATACAGCAGAAAAGGAGCGTATCTTCGAAATAGGTCAGTGTAAACAATATGCATTTACGGTAATTATAGAGAACAGGTTACATACTATCCAATTTCGATGATTCTTAAATATGTTGTAGGAATCAACATTGCGAATAACTTTTTCCACACTTATGACCGTCGCTCGGCCTTAGTTTCCGAGATATTTGCAAAATACCATGTGCTGCTACAACAATGAATATTGCGTATAGCTAGCCAAGCGTCTGTGACAGCGTGTGTGTAAGCGTTGAGTCGTCACTTGTTTAGGCTCGGAATGCACATACGCGTCTGTGAGTCAGTATGCGTTAGCTATCATTCGCTGGTCGGCTCGTGATTCAATCTGTTCCGAACTCATTTATACATATAAAGTAGCGCATGATCTGTATTCATACAGTAAAAAAATGGGGGTCCGGGGGCTTGCCCCCGGTCGGTGGTTTGAGGGCGAAGCCCCCAACAACGAGTACTGCAGCGCACCACTCAGGTGTGTACACGGTTAGCCTGAGGGGTGTTTATAGTTTAGCGGGGGATCGAGGGGGCGCAGCCCCCCAGGATACGTATATTTCAATTTTTGTAAAAGGATTTTGCGCGAAAAGTATACGCCTCGAAATTACGGAAACTCACAGACGTGTACGTGTATTCCGAGCTTAAACAATCGACGACTGAACGCTTACACACACACTGCCACAGACGCGTAGCTATACGCAATATTCATTGTGTAGTAGCAATGATATTTTGCAAATATCTCGGAAACTAAGGCCTAGCGACGGTTATATGTATAGGAAAAAGTTATTCACAATGTTGATTTCTACAACATATTTAAAAATCATCGACATTGTAGAGGATGTTCTTTATAATTACCTTTTTTTTTATGTTTGTTCGCCGATTACGTCCAGACGGCTTGACTGATCGCGATGAAATCTCTTGTATCTTGTAGAGCATATTCCCAGTTTGGTCCCGTTACTTCGACATTTTAAGGTTTTTTATTTTTGTTCCGTTCTTTTTTTAACCAAAAAACAGAAAAAAGTTGTATTGCTTCTTATTTCGAAACGGATTGACCAATCGGATTGAATCTTCTTGCATCTGGTAGGGCTTCGGTGCTTCCTAAAAGCTTAAAAAGACATTTCACCTTCATCCATCTTTTATCATTTTATTGCACTTTTTTATCGCAAAATTGTACTATTTCACGTATGTTCGGCCTGAATTCGATGAAATCGATGAAACCCTTTACATTTTGCTGTCGAAAAGGTTTCCGACTTGTTCACTTTGCAGAAAAGATTTTTTCTTATTGTTTATAAGTATTGTTATTGCAAAATTCCAATTTATTACGTAACTTGGAGATGAATTTATCGATCGAAATTGAACAATGGCTTGATTTCCCCATTTTTAAAAATCCATGGATTTCTCAATGTTTATAACAATTACTACTGCAAAATCTCTATTATAAATGTCTATCGAGATTGACTTTATTAATGTCTATTGAGATCACATTGAATGACAGCTGATTTCATTGTTTTCCCATTTGTAAAAATCTATAAATTTCTTAATGTTTATAACAGCCGGATAAGGGGGTCAAAAGTGCCCTTGAGCCAAATTGGAAAATAAGCATATCATTTAATAGAGCGTTCAAAGAAAACCATTTGTGCAAAGTTTCAACCCGTTACCATTACCGGAAGGATAGTTCCAGAGCTAAACGTAATTTACCGTTTGGGCTGTTTCGTTACACTGTATCAAAAATTTTGAAAAAAAATTAAGTACATTCTATTTTACGACGTACGCGTTTATGAATTTTTTCAGTTTTTTTTGCACTGCAAATAGGATTTTTAAAAAAGTCAAAAAGTTTAAAAAGATTTATTGTTAATAGAAATTATGAAATGACTTCGTTTATATTTTTATACTGTTAGTGTCTTCTTATGATTATTAATCTGTAATTTTTTCTGATTTTTGGAAGTGATGGAAAGATGTTGGAAAAATGAAAAATCGATTGTTGTTTATATTAGTACCTTAATTTTTCATTTGACTATGTCCATATTTTGGCTGTTGTATTGTGACTGTTATTATTGTATGATTTTGTCAGATTTTTTGCACAAGTTTGCCACATACAAAAAAAATAATAAATCGATATTTTTTAACTTTTAGTTCGCAGCGGAATACTATGTATATTCGAATCTTTTAAACAAAATTTGTACATCTCGATGAGATACGTGTTGCTTTATTAAATAATAAACGTAACGAAAATAAATCTAGAGTTGAGGGACACTGCGTTTTACAAAAGTGAAAGTTTCTTTTCTTCTGTCTTTCGTAGTTGGGCCTCTGACAGTATTTATGTTCAGGAGAGCAGTGTGAAAAACATGTGGCAGACCCAAGCCGTATTTTTCTTCTACGACCTGGGCGCCGATTTTCCTATGTGCTTTTGAAAGAGCTGTTAGTCTCGCTAGTAGAATAAAGACGCCCTTCCGTGTTCTTTAAAATAAAAGAATATTTGATATAAAATATTTAATGTGAATTTGTTCATTTAAAAATTCCATAATCCAATAATATGAACCTGTTCTTAAATATATTTTTTCGAAAAAAAGATATTTTCCGAGGATCACTTCTTTCAAACCATTTTTGTTCTTTTTTTTACGAATTTTTTTCTCATAAATAATAGAAGTCGCTCCAATATGTTATTTAACAAAATATGCTTCATTTTGATCGAGAATGTGAAAAATAATTTTTGTAGACAATTTTAGAGTTTGACCAAAATCGACGGTGAAAAGTTAGAAAATAGACAAATAGAAAATAAACAGATGACAAATTAAGGTAATAATATAAACATCAATCGGTTTTTCATTTTTCCAACATCGTTCCACCACTCCCAAAAATATGAAAAAATTACAGACTAATTACAGAATAAATTACTATTACTAATCACAGACTAAAATTACAGAGTAATCATACGAAGACATTAACAGTGTAAAAATATAAACGTGGTCATTTAATAATTTATAAAAAAAAAATAATTAAAAAATTTTTGAATTTTTTAAAAATCCATTTTGCAGTGAAAAAATCTGATAAAACTACATAAACGCGTACGTCGTAAAATAGAATGTACATAATTTTTTTCAAAATGCATTTTTTACAGACTGTTTTTTAAAAATATGTGTAGCGTTCATTTTAAATCAGTTTAATTTCGCGATATTTCAAGTCTCCAGATTTAAAAAATATATCTGTATAAGGGAAACTTAAGGCCATATCGTTATTGCACGGTTTTTGTGTTATTTTGTTTCTAGATTGAAGCAGTTAGGTAAACAAGTTTGCGAAGAGGAGCAGACTGAAACTGAGTCAGCTGCACCGGCACATGAAAAATTACAAATGGAAGTAGCAATGGAAATAGAATTAGATGGAAGAGACATTGTAGAGAATGAATGTCAAAATCGACAAGAAGAAGAAATAGAAGATACAAGAAATGAAACAGAAGAAGAATTTCATCGGATAGTAGACGTCGTCATCCAGACAGAAACTGCCACTGACGAAGAAGAATATCTAGTCGTAGAAAAAGAAACGACGAAATCAGACGAAAAATTATGTCGGTCTGACGGGTTCAGCATTGTTGACATGCACCACGTCTTCGACCAATGTGACGGGGCAGAACTTTTCTGCCCGTCACGAAAGCACCCCTGACCCCGGAGGGTCCTCGCTCCCTCCTCGCCGAACACGCCGCGGAGGTGGTCCGCGACCGTATGGAGGGATGTGTGGCCCGCGGCCCAATAGTGACCCCCTTCTTGCACCCCCTCGCGCTCGCGATCAGAGCCGCGTCCCCTCACGAGCTCGGCAAGTCGCCGGTCGTGGTGTTCTCCACCCAGGGACCCCGGTGTGACCACCACCCAGAGGACTTGTCACCCTCGACAGACGGTCAACCCCTGCCTTCGCCCCGCAGCTGCCACGGGAGAACGACACCGACGTCTGGAGATGCCATGGTGGTGGCACACCGTAAGGAGCCCCTTAAAGCTCCTGGGTGGGGAGAGCCACGAGCCGGTGACGAGAAGAGCGCGAGTTTTGGGGAATTAACAGTTGAAACGCGAATCGCGACGAACACGTGCGAGCGAGCTCCCTGATTGAGTTGCAGAGATTCGGGGGTTTTATTTCTAGCGTGTGTGGTGGAACTGTACCCCATTTTGGAAGGATACACTCAGGGCATCCAGCCAAGGATTTTGGAGACCCGAGGTCCACTCCAACCAGGTAGGGCCCACACGTTGGGGTTTCCTTTTGTAGAGTGAGTGTGCGAGCGCGGATCGAGGGTGCGTGTCCGTGAGTGTGCTCCGGAGCACTTTTCGTCCGCGACAAGACCACCCCCGGAGGCGAGAACCCTAGGAGTTCCCTCCGTTCGTTTCGCGTATCTCCCGCGTGGCCTTGCGCGGTTTGAGAACGCGCCGCGTTTCGAAGGAAAGGGCCCCTTCGAAACGCGAGACCGTTAATTCACGGCGTTTCTTTTTTTTGGTTGTATTTTCTTCTAGGGCAGACTCCCTGTTTGCAAGGCCCCGTAGGATTAAGTAACACCAAATTTTCGGAATTGTATTGGGAATTCCGCGTCGCGTTTCCCTTCGGCGCGTAGTCGCTACACCCTTTTCCGATCCGGTGTGAGTGTACCGCGGAATTCCCCCCCCCCTTTTTTTGGTTTTCGGCTAAATAAAGCCTCAATTACTTTCGTGGATCAGAGTTTCCCTTATTTTCTTTGTCTTCCTGACCTCCTCTGAGCCCGCTCTCCGTTTGAGCAGTCGGAAGGGCGAAGATAATGGACGCGTGCTTTTGCACTGGCGCCCAGATTTCTTTTGGAATAAATAAATCTCGTCCATGGAATTTGTGCCACCTAGCGTGTCGAATAGCGGCTTTTCCGGTCGCCCACGCCAGGTTCCGTAACAAAATTTGGCGCCCAACGTGGGGCCCGACTTTTTAGAACTCTGATCGAGGGACTCGATCGTTACATTTCGAACTACGAATTCTCGTTAGTTTAGGCTTCGTCGCTTCAAGGACAGTCTATTTGAACTGTTATTGCTCCTCGTCAACAGACATAGTTACAGGTGTTCCGCCGTAACAGGTAGGAAGACGCGACGACCCGCTTTGTTTGGTCGTACCGCTCACCTTACGGTCTGTTTATTTCGAACGCTAGCAAGGTTTCCGAACGACAATTTCTTCGTCTCGGATAAATTCCTTCGCGTTCTAGAAACATTCGCTCGAGAAATTGTGACACTAACCATGTCGCATACATCCGACCAAGAATCGGAAAGAGCGCGTCGTAGCGAGGCGCGCAAATTAAAGAAGGTCGTGAGTAGGGAGGCGCGATGTTTCTTCCAGCGACGCAAGTCCCGCGACCTGATGGTAGTTTTAGACGTCCTGGAGATTACTACGGACTGCGCCTGGGATGAAGTTCCCGACTGATTTGTTCGGCATTATCTTAGGCAGAAACTCGGGCCCCACGCGGCGGCATGGGCCTCATTAAAGAATATGAAGCTCTATTGGGTAGAAGGCTCCCGAGGGATCGGCCTCCCGTTCCGCCTGTGGAATCCGTCGCGGGAGTAACAGTAGTGGTAACCCCGACGACGACCGTGTCCACGTTTACGTACACGGTCGCGGAATCACCACACGACAGGGTAGAGATACCAGGAGTCTCGTTCAGGACCCCTCAACCTGACTCCTCGCGACTACTGGCGGAAGACGCAGCGTGGCTACCCATCGGTCAATCGGCAGACCGGTGGCGGGATCCCATGAGTTTCCCGAACACCCCAATAATAACCGACCGTCAGTGGGGTGCGATTCCGCGAACGCAGGTGACTGCCGTCGAATCACGCCGCGAAACCCCAATGCCGGAAAATTTCGGTGCGAAAGCGACGCGCCCTTCGGGAATCTTGCTCCTCTCGCGGCGGATCGGTTACCCGCCCCCCTCCCGCCGTTGCTAGGACCTCCGCCGAGGAGGCTCGAAAATAGTTCGTTATGGGGTGATCGAACGCGACCAGCGGGGATAGGGATAGCGCAGAGTGGGGTTCC
>NW_026532731.1:0-2909 GCF_026283585.1 Hylaeus volcanicus | reverse complement strand
CCTTGAAAGGGGTGGTTCGGGAGGTGATTTGAAGCAACTTTTTCCTTTGCAAAAGTGTCGGATGGGGCTTCGTTAAGTAGATATTATTTAAAAAACCCGACCAATCAGAGCGCGCGGATACCGTTGGAGCGGCCGCGGTAGCGAAGGCTACGCGCTGAGCGGCCGCGTCAATATCACTTGTTCGCGTACGAGAGCGGCTACCTGGCGCGTAGCCATCGCTACCGCGGCCGCTCCAACGGTATCCGCGCGCTCTGATTGGTCAGTGTTTTCCGTTAATATCTCCTCAACGAAGCCTCGGACAACATTTTCGCTAAGGAAAAAGTTGTTTCAAATCACCTCTACTCTGTATATACAGGGTGTCCCAAAAATGTTGTAACACCTTGAAAGAGGTGATTCGGGAGGTGATTTGAAACAACTTTCTCCTTAGCGAAAATATTATCCGAGGTTTCGTTGAGGAGATAATAAAGGAAAACAGTGACCAATCAGAGCGCGAGGATGTCGATGGAGCGCTCGCGGTAGCGTATGAGCGCGGCCGCCTAGCGCGTAGCCTACCCTCAACCGGCATCCTCGCGCTCTGATTGGCCAGTGTTTTTCGTTAATATCTCCTCAACGAAGCCTCGGACAACAATTTCGCTAAGGAAAAACTCGTTTCAAATCACCCCCTGAACCACCCTTTTCAAGGACCTCCAACATTTTTGGGACACCCTGTATACAGTGGGTGTAGAGTGTATTCGTACACCGATCAATTTCCCAAAAAACTTTTGTGCGAAATTGTACTTTCTTAAATTCTTTTTTTATAATCAATGATATTTTACATATTCTCGGAAGTCTCTAAGATAGATATAGTCCAAACAACATTTACTAGTTAATGTAATTTGTGAAATTAAAAAAAAAAAATGCGAAAAGTAGATAAAAGTATAGAAGCAACAAGTATTTGTACGATTCTTATGACGAATCATTTACGGTAGAGTTTGTAACGTAAACACATTAGTTTATTGCTTCGTACGAATTAGAAAATATCAAATTTCCAGTAAAGTACTAAAAAAAAAAAAAAAATATACATGTCGAATTGAGTAACCTCCTCCTTTTCGAAGTCGGTTAAAAAAGGCTGTAATAGAGGAATTGAAGAAGATCCCACTTCGAATAACTAATAATTTATTTAATTTAACGCTTAGAAGAGTTGCGATAATTATAAAATCAAAAGGAAATCCCACGAGGGAAGTATTATATACTTGTAAATTAATGTGAATTCCTTTTTTTTCAACGAAGTTTTACAAATTAAACAATTGTACGAATACTTATTGCTTCAACATTTCTACCGACTAATGGTTTTTTTATTGTTTATTTCGCAACTTACATAAATAGCTATTTTTTTTTTTTTTTGTAATCTATCTATTCTAGAGATTTCCGAGAATATGTAGAATATCATTGTTTATAAAAAATAAGTTAGTAAATTACAATTTTACAGTTTTTTTTGGAAATTGATCGGTGTATGAATACTTTCTACACCCACTGTACATAATATAAATCTCTAATAAATAAAATGATCGAACCGTACGTTTAAAGCTGAAACGACTTCAGTCGGTAACAGCTGTCTTTACGATACGATTATAGCGCGAAAATAAATTACGATTTCGTACGTAGCGTGTCGTCGGCTGCAATTTAGATTGCGGCTGGCTCGCGTGCCCCATTAACGTGGGAAAGGTAATCGAAATGATGGTATAAAAAGTCGTGGAACGTTTGAACGATTTGGGCGATTTTTGATCAGAATTTCTTGAAATATAGTTGGGAAAAGAATAGAGCGTACAGATAGGTGTTCTAGCTACGTATAATACATTCTGCCCATCGGTTAACGGTATCGTAGGCTCGTTCGAGCTTGTTAATGTTATTTGCGTGGCGAAGGCAAGCGGGAGAAAACGATTCACGACACACGAGGTCTTAATCGTTGTCGTGAAAATCTCCATAGCAGAGAACAGGACTCGAACGAGCAGTCCGAGGCGTGACCGAATCGATCGATGTTTATCTATGCATCTTTCGCCGGCGATTTCCGTCCCAGTTCGAACGTTCCAAGACAATTCAGAGAAGCGACATTGCGAAAACACCTCAACCCTTTATTTACTGGACAGTTTTCTCGAAACCTATCGCGACTTAGACTCCACTTTCAACTCCACTTCTATCAAGTTCGTTTTCATTGGTTGGGTGGCAGCACTAGGTTTGTTTGTTTGTTTGTTTATTGGATTCAAGTGCGTACATTCAAAGTTGTACTTTGCACTACTATGTGCTGCTCTCTTTGTACATTTTTTCTCCTAAACTTTTTACAATAGTATTACTTAATCATTATTCTCATTGGCTTACTTTCTAATTAATATACTTCTTAAAACTAATCGCAATAAGGAATAACGAAACAATAAATTTTTTAATTTGTAAGTCGAGGTTGTCAAACTCTTTATTATATTGTGTTAATAGAATTTATATAGGAATAGTAACTTGTCTATTTTGTGTATATATATATATGTATACACAAAATAAACAAGTTACTATTTCTATATATATATGTATACGAAACGAAGAGCGGTACAAACGAGTACAAACGATTCTAAAGAATGGCGAAAAAACAGATTTCAAAAATCTTGAAAATTAATTTACAATGTGTGTGTGTGTGTGAGAGTGAGTGAGTGAGTGAGTGAGTGAGTGAGTGAGTGAGTGAGTGAGTGAGTGAGTGAGTGAGTGAGTGAGTGAGTGAGTGAGTGAGTGAGTGAGTGAGTGAGTGAGTGAGTGAGTGAGTGAGTGAGTGAGTGAGTGAGTGAGTGAGTGAGTGAGTGAGTGAGTGAGTGAGTGAGTGAGTGAGTGAGTGAGTGAGTGAGTGAGTGAGTGAGTGAGTGAGTGAGTGAGTGAGTGAGTGAGTGAGT
>NW_026532730.1:0-3181 GCF_026283585.1 Hylaeus volcanicus | reverse complement strand
AAAACAATATTAAATTATTGAATAAGTTTTCCTTTTTTACAGACTATCTGAATAATGGTCAAAAATTTCGCTGTCGTCACTTTTCCAAGCGATGGAAATAGTGAAGAAGAAATAGTATCAGAAGTTCCATCATTATGGCTTTCTTCCAATTTCATAGAATGCTGGTGGCCGACGGTAAAAAATATCAACACCTTTATTATGAACCAAACTCTACCTGTTACAAATGATCCTAAATGGGCACTTTATCCTATAAAATTTCATGGATATTATGGTAATTTATATTTGACTTCAGAACTTATGTAATTATTATGTTTTAAAATGTTAAAAAAATAACGTAACTTGTAAATTATGGTTTTGTCCTAATCAAGATTCATTAGTTGAAGCTAGACAAAGAACAACGAATTATTCTTCTAGCGATGAAAGCAACACAAATACAATACAAAAATCACGCATAAAACAGTCACTGAATACTATTTATAACAACGACTCTGAATCTGATTCTGATGACTCACATTCAGTTATTTCAAATCCACCAAATCTTGAACATAAACATACAAACATCTCACAATCAGCCAGAAATATTGAATCAATTTCAAATATTATAGATTCCACAGTAATAAATAATATTGATATGGAAATTCTTGATGGAACTCTGGTATCTCACAAAAGTAATTTTTATTTTAATTCTTTTATTCCATTTTTATTATCTCTATAGTAAAACGGTTTTTTTGAAATTATAGTTATTACTGTTTATTATGTAAGTAATCTAATACTTTTTTAATGTTTAGGCATGCAGGATTTATATACGTTGGTCTCCGCAATGTCAGATAAAATAGAAAGTTTTGAAAATATTTTTTGTCTTATAATCTTATTAATCTCTTCATGGCATTGTTTATTCAATATTATTAATTTTTTAGATAATTTAAAAAAAATATGTGTAGGAATAACAACAATTTCATTAAACATACAAGCTGTCGATACTCGTTTAAAAAACATAGAATCACATCAGAACCATCATATGTCTAAAGCATCTGCCATGGATACATCGAATATTCAAAAATCTTTTCCGTTTATGGAATCTTTACCATAAGTGAAATAATAGCTTTTCAGCATAATTTATCAGAAAATACAGATGAGTACAACAAATTTGTAAGTTTAATTAAGTTATTTAAATGCAGATTTTATTTAAATACAATAATAGAAATTATATTATTGATATGTTCTATTTTTAAAGATGCAGTATATATCTCGCATAAGCGGAGAGTCCGGTAAAGAAAATTTAATTCGCATATATCGAACTTTATTTTCAAACGAAGTTGCCAAGGTTTCATCCTGGAAGGGACTACGCAACCATTTTAAAATAAGTAGTCTTAAATCCATGTTGGCAGGAATTCAAGGTAAAATAAATTTTTTTATTCATAAAATATAAAATTTAATTTAATATAACATTTTTTTAATAATTCAGCAACAATTTTGGCTCAACACTAATTTACGAATAAAGACTTCGAAGACGTTATGAAGGAATGGTTTCGACAAGGTGGGCAGAGGCTCAACCGACAACCGAAAGACTCCGAAGAACCAAATGCTGTTTACATTTGTATACAGGTTAATATTTTTTTGAATGATTTTTTTATATTTTTATTATTATATATTTTATTATATTTTATATTATTTATACTTTATATTTTTGATTTATATTACTATTATATTTTAATTATTAAATACTATATCTTGTTAATTCAAATATTTAATTTCAAATATTTAATAAATATATAACAATTTTTTAAACAAAGTTTCAAAATTTTGTCTCAATTACTACTGGTAGCTAGTTTTGGCCTCTGGGTATTTAAGTCAAATATATATCATGTTAGATTTAATATTATATATCGTATTTGACTTAAATACTGAAATATTTAGTTAAACGGATTTAATTAAATCAACATTTTTTTTAGTCTTGTAAATATTTATAGAGAAATCTCTATTAGAGCATTAAATAATTGAGATTTTATACTTTAATGCTTTTTTAGACAATTCTACGACAATACATTTTATTTTTTACAAAAAGATGTAAATTTGACTATTTTTAATTTTTGACTCAAATTGTGTTGCAGTGTATTAATTAATACAGTATAAATACAATTATATCAGCTATTAATATATCCAAAACTATGTAATAATAAATAATTTAAATTATTATTATATATGTAATTTAAATAAAAAATTAGTTTTATAAATATTAATAATATTTATTAAAAAATGTATCCATAAATTTGTTACACAATTCATTTATTTAACAATATATTTATATACGCATCCTTCCTCTGTTCTTGACCCAGTTGTGGGACACCTTGTATAAATATTAAAAAAACAGTGTGTACTAAATTCTATTATAATTACGTAATTTTATGTCTCAATTTTATGTATTAAGTATTATGTATATACAGGCATAATATTGCTGACATTTCCTTCAAAACATTACTTAAAAGTTGACATAACGGTTACAATATCTGCTCTGTCAATGTTACAGAACTTTGTTTGCTATGTTATGTTACAGTTACGTAGTTTTATATATAAATTTGATGTATTGGGCTGTCTGGAAAGTCCATGCCGATTTTTAGTAGACGGTACAGGTCTGAATATATCTGAATGGCTGAAAACAAATAGCATATGTACATTCCATAACAGGTGGAAAGGATGTGGAACAAAATTGTACATATATAATTCAATAAATATACATCAAAATTTAAATGTCTTTGAATTTTTCTTAAAAATAGGCATGAACTTTCTGGACAACCCAATATCTATAATGTTTTAAAAGTTCATATACTGTTACCGTATTTGTTCTGTCAATGTTACGACATGTTACAGAACAGTATTTACTATGTTCTGTTATAGTTACGTAATTTCGTACATAAATTTTATGTATTAATACATTTTAATTTTATGTATCTATTACGTATCATATATCAGAACAATGTTGCTGACATTTCCATCAAAACATTACTTAATCGTGGATGTAACGGTTACCACAACAGAGAACAGATGTTCTGCAAATATTCTGTAAAAGTTACAGAACAGTGTTTATTGGGCATGTATATTACAAAGTTGTTATATTTTCATGAAACTTGGTATTCAAGAGTTATTTGGGCCGCAAATTACGAATCTAGTATCAGAATTGCAA
>NW_026532729.1:0-7039 GCF_026283585.1 Hylaeus volcanicus | reverse complement strand
ACGAAACGAAACGAAACGAAACGAAACGAAACGAAACGAAACGAAACGAAAAAATAAATAGAAATAAAATAAAAAAAGTATTCGTTATCAACTGGTTGCCCCCGTCTTAATGCAAAGTGGTCCCTGGAGTAAATACAAAATGTCGCGCAATATATGTATTTTTCACTTACTTTCGTTTTATAAATTGCGGCACTTCATGTGTTACGTATGTACACCCGTTCTTTTCGAAGCTCGCGTTCATTTATTTTATCTACCCCTTGGAATGTGGAGTCTGGTCTTACCGAAGTGCATCCTGCAGCTGTACCACACTTTTCTCAGAATCATCTTTTAACTCGCGTTGCGTGGGTAACCCTTTATCTAAACTTTCCCTAAAGCCCCACAGATGTTCACCTCTGAGTAACGAAAATCTCAACCGCCAAATTTCCATATATGGGAATTACTGACGTATCCCCACCAATATCTAGGGAAATATAAACCTATGGTTTTCGTTACTCGCGGGATTAGTACGAAAGAGTTACTTGGTAAAGTCACATCGATCGTCTTCAGAGTTGCGCTTCAGTGAGATCGGGCTTCAGATCCCTTTCGATCAACATTAACCATATAGATTCGCGAGAACGGTACAAAATCTATTACGGCATAGAAGCATTCTCAACCCCCGCATCGCCAGTGGGTTAACACCGTGCAACAATTAAGTAATTAAATTCATACACTAACCGCGACAACACGATACTGTACAATTGTATTATTAGAATTATTCAGTTTTGAATATATAATCATTTGTTAACCTTAAAAGGTCTGTTAAATCAATATTAAACCTTCACCATTGGAATAAGCAATCCTAACCAGTGTAACGACCCCACAACATAATAACTTTACCGCTCGAGTTATTATTTATTTAGAATTAATAGTTGCGAGACTTTATCCACGACGCGTATTGTATTCCAACGATACGATTCAATCCTTACCTAACCTTCCCAACGGTCACCCTTTACCGGGAGATACCGATCCTACGGTTACCCTTAATTGGGAGATACCAATCTGTCCTTTCTTATTCTTCACCTAACCTTCGCAACGGTTACCCTTTACTGGGAGATACCGATCCTACGGTTACCCTTAATTGGTAGATACCAATTCCCAGCAGCTATCTGACTTCGCGTCAGAGTCGTCTGCGATTTCTACTCCATCCTCAATCTTTGGATCCATTGAAATAAACAGAACTAATCGTATCTTCTTCGATTCTTGAATTCAACCCACTCGCAGGGCTCACATGCGCGTCGCTATCGCCCTGGCTCGTAACATTGCATATGTTCCTGGGATGTTAGAGCTGTTTCTGGATTGAGATTATACTTCCTTCTTTGTTGATCTAATTTGTCGCATGCGTATAGTAGGTGGTCAGTTGTGATTTCCTTATTGCAGGAGTCGCAGTGGTGAGGGTCCGTTTTCTTTAATATGTATTGTGAAAGAACTAGGCGTGGGCGGCCGGGAAAGCCGCTATTCGACACGCCCGGTCGCACAATTTCCACGGACGAAATTTATTTATTCCTAAGGGAATCTGGGCGCCAGTGCAAAAACACGCGTCCGTTATCTTAGCCCTTCCGGCTGCTCAAGCGGAGAGCGGGCTCAGAAGAGCTCGGAAAAGACAAAGAGAAATAAGGGAAACTGTGATCCACGAAAGTGAAATTGAGCTTTATTTCGCCGAAAACCATAAAATAATTTTTTGGAAAAAAAATTTAACCGACTTCCAAAAAGGTACAGTGAAAAGTATGAAATAATTTGTAGGTAAGTTATATGCATACGCACTAGTTCTAGTTAAAACTATGGGAAAATGGAGTGAAAAGTATGAAATAATTTCTAGTTAATTTATATGAATACACACTAGTTCTAGATATAATTGCTTAAATGTATGGGAAAATGCAGTGAAACGTGTGAAATAATTTCTATTTAAACTGCATTGTTATTCACCATCGTTTGATGAATTTGGTTAAATTATTAAATACATCATATTAAATGCAATGGACCTTTTTCGGAGGCGGCGCATTATGTAAAAAATTTTTAATTCCGGTTTGGGTTAGCTTTTGGTAGAGGCGGCAATAATAAATGCTGTCAATGTATACATGTTTATTGTCTATGTGGAATTAATAGTTAATGTATATAATATCATCAAGACCCATACTTTCTCTCTCGCAGGCTTTTACATAATTTGTCAATTTAAAACTCTTACGATATGAGTACAGTTCCATTGCATTGCGTTTTAAATTATTTCTAAGGTCGTTCATCGACACCGATACCTTTCCTCCCACAAGCTTTCAGATAATTTGACAATTTAAAACTCTGACAATATAAGTACACTTTCATTATTTTGCGTTTTAAAATAATTCTTATTCATCTGTGACGTGGGACACAGATTCCTGCGTCACAGCTTAAATAATTTTTAAATATTATTATTATATATATTTTACTTGCCTATCGGCAAGGTCAGGTCTTTGTCACAGCAGTCCCGTACGGGCCCTGGCTCGTATGTGAATTTCTCTTTCGTATTTAATAGGATGGACGGTTAAGATGCGAGCGGATTCAACGGTGAATTAAATTAAATATTGAAAGCTATTTTACTATTGAAATATCATTGTCTGATGTGTATTTTAATAACCAATGATTAGACCTTGAAATTTACATATTTATAATAGATCACACTCTTTCATTCTTTCAGTTAACTGATATAAAATTGAACATAAACTGTATAGAAGAATACAATGAAAATATATATATTTATTCGTTTCTGGGATATCAACTAGGGTTACCCAGGAATGAATTATATCATTTATTAATATCCCAGATTTGAACAACAGTGATTTCATATGATAAAGAAGTACAATAAAAATTGTCGGAATAATATTATATGAAAGATCAATAGAAATACCACCCGAGAACATCCATTAGGGATTCCCCGGAAATGAAATATCATTTATTGATATTCCGAGTGGTCACAACAAAATAAATTCATAATCATTTATACAAAAATATTGATTGGAAGAAAATCAACTCACCACTAAATATCTTTACAATACAAATCGAGAAAAACGCTGGTCTCGATGTTCTGAGTTGTTCTGGTCGCCCTGTGGTTGAAGAAAAAACACACGCACACGTTTTACGGTTATAATTAACGCTAAATTTTATATTTACAAAAAAAAAAGATTTAATATCAAAGTATTTAAATAAATTAAATTAATAAAAGAAATTGAATAAAACGAGTTGTTTTACGAAGAATAGAGTCTTTGCCTACCACTCACTTCGTATAATACTACTAAGTTCACGGTAATACAACTATGCTCAATTTAACTCGCTCGGACTAATATCGCGCTTCGTGCGACTGTACGATGAGGAGTGAGAAGGCTCGTGCCTTGCTCGACCACGTAAACTCGGTGGAACGTTCTAGAAGCTTTGGAAACAAAGGATCTTAGAACCACGTGATCGTCGCCAGTTTATAGAAAAAGTCTTCGAGATTTCGCGACTCGGTACACGCAAGAATTTGGTGTTTACGAGTTGTACCGCGTCTCGCGCCTCGCGCCCACCAAACCGCTCGATTCGTCCTAGCGACAACGTGCGCGCGGACGAACCACGCTGCTATTCGAGCTACGGCTTCAGTATTCGGAGCGTACATGAAGAAGAAATAGCAAAATAAAGGTTTAACCTAAATGCGCGATATTTACATGTCCTTCTTCCAATGATATTTGTAACCGTGATATTTGAACGCGATGGTAATATTCGGTGTGCTTATCTTTCCAACAATTATACATGTATACGCCACTGTTACATTACATGATTTAACGCCTTTCATTCGTAACAAGCAACGCATTTAACATATTTACAATGCCAAACCTATTAAAATATTAACAAATTGAACATATTTATAAAACTTTATACAAGGTGCGGCGCTGCCAGCAGGGTGAAAATGGCGTGACGACGTTGATTTCAAGGAAGGAATGTGTAACTTTGTTCAAAAATGAATTTAATGAACTACCGTCAAAGGCTAGGTTTGTGTTCGATTAGAACGAATTCGGGATGGTAAACCATCTCGAACACATTCCTGCCGACGAAATCAGGAAAAATAAAAATGAAAATATCGGCACGTAACAATCGACACGACCTTGCCTAGCCACGCCAAGCATTTGACTTCCAGGCCGCGGACATTAAGGCAAATTTTTAAACAGCCTCACTTTGTGAATGATACGCTATTTAACTTCTTCATGTCGCCGCTAAAGTGTGGAGCAGTCACTTTACATGAATTGTCATTAGGATCTGAACGTCCGCACTGTTGAACGCCGCATTTTAGCTCCAAATAGTTGGAAATGAACGAATTTTACATTGTGTTACACAGTGTCGCCTTTGCACTTTATTGAAAAGGACATTCATGTACTGGCTGCTTATTTTGATTTCACATCTGTTTCTACTTTCTTGTAGTTTTTTATGGGGATCTTTTATTTTTCTATGATAACTCCTTGAGTCCTCCACTTTTCATGTACTTGGCGTAATTTTTTTACTTTCTTGAAGTTTTTTATGTGGATCTCACTTCTTTGTACAAAGATAATTTGTATAGTAAATGATTTCAAATAATAAAAAATGGGAGATCAGTTTGAATCCATTAAGGTTTCAGAAGTACGCGGAACGCATTGCAGGAAGTCTCATTGCAAGAAATTTATTAAAGAAGAAATGAGAAATGAATAGAGAGATCAACTATTTCTAACGCACAATTTATTGTATTAGAAAACAGTTCATACATTTGTGACGCGAATAATAGCCGCGACCCTCTCCTCTCGCGGTCACCCATCCACGCTTGATCCTTATCCCCCCCCTCCCCCAAATACAATGTCACCGACCGCCGCTAGGCCGGAACCAAGCGTCACCGTAGAGCGCGGCGCTCTCTCACAACCAAAGGTGAGGAGCGTCGCGCATAAGTACCGAGACCGCGACGCTCCAAAGGGAGAACGCCTGAACGAGCAGCACTGTACGCACCAAGCATTACTATACCGATTTGCCGTTCAAACGCTCTCGTTTCATTTTATTGTATTCCCGGCATACATTCCGCCAACGGAGCCCGTTCAAACAGAACGACCATGAGATCCCTCTGAGAACGCGGTCAACTCCGTCTATCCCCTCGTCCCCTCTCAGAGGCTTCCGGCCTCGAGGCGTGGGACATCCTTGGTCGCCGAAAGACGTGTCTGCACCGACAGCCGTCTTCGGGCCTCCACGGCCACTCGCCGGGGAAGAAGAGGAGTGCTCGCGCTGCCGATTCGACCCCCCTGGGGCACCTTCCTCTAACAGTCCACTTCCCGCAGTCCGATTACTCGCCGAATTCTTGTGCAAGGGTTCATACACCCTTAGAATCGCGATCTAGAAGCGTGCGACTACCGATACCGTACTCCCCCCCCCCCCCTGCGGCGAGGGCTCGGCCCTACTTCTACGAATACCTCCATATTATACTCAGCGAACCCCGGCGACCGGCTGAGCCGGCGCAACCCTTCGCGGCGGTTCGACCGCTACCGAACCGCGTTATCGTGACACATTCATAGAACGCATGGCAGAAAGTCTTGTAATAAATTTAAATAATGAGAAAATGAACAGAGGTCCACTATTTGTAATAGATAATTTATTGTATTACAATAATATAGAAAAAGAAATGTCAGATTTGGTCCTTTAAGTTCTCAAAAGTATGCATGACACATGACAGAAAGTCTTGTTGCAAGAAATTTAAATGTTACTGATAAAGTTATTACAATAATATAGAAAATGGGAGATCAGTTTGAGTCCTTTAAGGTTTCAAAAGTACGTGGAACGCATTGCAGTAAGTCTCATTGCAAGCAATTTATTAAAAAAAAAAGTAATCAGTTTATCAGTAACATTTAAATGCAACATGACTTTCTGCCATGTGTTCTGTGAACGTATGAACTGTATTCTAATACAATAAACTGTGCGTTACAAATAGTTGATTTTTTTTTTTTATTTCTCGCTTCACCTTTAACATTTAAATTTCTTGCAGTGAGACATCCTGCCATGCGTTCTGTATACTTTTGAAAACTTAATGGACTGAAGTTGGTCTGTTTCCTATATATGGCTTTAGACACATTATGTATATTGTAGAATCTACGCTTACTATAATAAAAGACAAATGTATTTTTATCTTATGCTCTACATTAATTTGCAAATAAAATAAGGTTTGTATGTGTTATTTACAAATAAAATTAATGTCATATGAATAACGCACAATGTATTATATTACAATACCAGATTCAGTCCCTTAAGTTTTGAAAAGCATACCGAACGCAAGGCAGAAAGTCTTGTTGTAACAAACTTACATGTTAAAAATGAAGTATGAAATGAAAAAAGAGGTCTACACTATTTCTAACCCACAATTTATTATATTATAATACCAGTTTCCGTTTTTTATGTTTTCAAAGTACACACAACGCATCGCAAAATATCTTGTTGCGAGAAATTGAAATGTTAAAGATGAAATGAGAAATAAAAAAAGAGATCCACTATGTGTAACGCACAATTTATTGTATTAGAATAAAATTCACAAGTATGCACAACGCGTGGCAGAAAATCTTGTAACAAATTTAAATGTTAATAAATAAAGTCGGAAAATGTACAAAGAGATCCACTATTGGTAACGCACAATTTATTGTATTATAATTCCAGTTTCAGTCCTTTAAGTTTTCAAAAGTACGCACAATGCATGTCAGAAAGTCTTGTTGCAAGAAACCAAATGTCACAAATCCAAACTGACAGTTACAGGTTAGAAATGAACGAGCGGCATGAGTGACAGCCATATGACAATTCCGACCGACGAGCCTTCCGACTGATTCCGAGAGTGGACGAATGGACCAATGGTCTTAGCTCCTATTGGCTAAGTGTTGACGAAAAGAATCAGAATCAGAAATCAGAAATCAGAAATCAGAAATCAGAAATCAGAAATCAGAAATCAGAAATCAGAAATCAGAGATCAGAGATCAGAGATCAGAGATCAGAGATCAGAGATCAG
>NW_026532728.1:0-14677 GCF_026283585.1 Hylaeus volcanicus | reverse complement strand
TTTTTGAGATTTGGTTCCCAGGTCCCGTGGTATCCTGTCTGGATTGCGATGGTGCGCGTGCCTTCGGTTGGGACGGTTTGAACTTCGACTGATTTTTTCATTTGGCTTCTGACTGATCTTGGGGTCCAAGGCTCCTCCTTATATAGGTCGAGCGCCTTAGTTACCCCCACCCTTGACGCGGAGTAGTTCGGTGCTAGTGCTGCGGGGGTGCGTCTTAGAAGATTGTTGCACAAGGTTTAGGGGGTTTCGGTTCGGCATAGAACTCTGATGTACTGGGCATATTTATTGTTATTTTATTTGTTTTCTCTAGGTTTTCTTGTTTTGACCGGGTTCTGCAGGTTTTGTACTTAATAAAAATTATTACGCCTGAAGTGATTGCTATGAGCATGACAATTCCTATTGATGAGAAGTGCGTGATTTGGATGTTTCGTATGGATTTTTGATGTTTCGATAGGTCTGATGCTTGTTGTTCCAAATCAGCGAGTGTAAATGCTGCTGGTAGTTCGTCCCAATGTGCTGGGTTTGATTCCCCTTTTGCTGGGTTCGTTTCCAAAATGTCTAGGTGCTGTGCTGTAATTTCCGGTATTATCATGGATAAATTATAGGGTTTTGACGGATGATATATCATTTCCTCTGAAGTTCTAATGGTTTCCAGTGCTTGAAATTGAACTGAGTTTATTATTGCTCGGCATCCTGGTTTTAGTCTGAAGATACCACTGTTCGAAATATCTTTTATTTCTGGTTTCTTTTCTTTGCAGTAGATTTCTGCTTTGGCCGGTTTTGGAAGAGAATAAATCCAAGTGCTTGGTGCGTGAAGCGCTTTCCAATATGGCTTAATGAGCGGGGTAAGTTTGATTTCGCAAGAGGTCCAATCGGTAGATGCTGGATTTAGGAGTGCGGTTGATTCGCAGATTAAATGACGGTTTGCTTTGTAAATTGGTAGTGTAGCAGGTGCCCAGAATTGTTCGTCATGGAAGTGAGAACCCTTCAGATATTCTTCTGTTGGAATAAAATACTGTTGTTCGTCTAGCGAGACTGCGATGTACGGAATTTGAGGTTTGATGTAAGATGTTATTTCCTTTGCTTGTAGTTTTTGTACCGATGGGCATGGGTATATCTGATATAACTCAAATATTTTGTGTCCTAATAATGGTATTGTAAGTTCGAAAAGAATTCTCCCCTTTGTAAAAATTACATTCAGAGTCGTGACTTTCTCGATTTCTTCGGTGAGTAATTCTTCCTGTGTCAGGGGAAATTCATATGATGAACTTTGTTTGATTTTTTGTGCTGACCTCAGTAACTTTTCTGGTGAAAGAACCGCGGGGTGCAGAATACCTTGTTTTGCTAGGAGTATTGCATCTATTAATAGCAATAAATTAGAACTGTAGTCGTCTATGCCTCTTTCGAGCTCAAATACTGAATCTCTTATAGATGCCTCGAATTGTAACTTGCTGATGTCTGATCGTGTTTCTTTTAGAGTATATGAATGTTCTGAGGTTACCTTTAACAATTGAGTTACATCTTTTGTTAAGTTGGTTAATCTGGCGTGTACGAGTGAAAATTCTCCTCTGATGATGTGTGTTTGTTTAGATATTATTTCTGCCATTTCTCGTTGATCCTTATATATCTTGTTTAACTCCTGATTATAATTTTCCGCGTCCTCCTCGGATAGGGTTCCGAATAACGTCTTGCTAACTGTGCCAATGAATCCAAAGGGTGCGCTGCGTTGTAGTGGTTTCAGTTTGAGAAGTGGTGTTTCACCGATTGCAATTCGTATTAAGTTACTGTATTGTAAGGTGTTTTCCATTTTCTTCATTAGACGTGGTCCTATTTCTTTACTGAGGCAATTCACTGCATCGTGGCGATCGCAGAGTTGATTCATAGCAGAAACGAGTTCCTTTACAGGTGGTGCGTGAGCGAGGTATTTTTTGACATCTAAAGATGTTACCAGTCGCCATTGTGAGTGATAAAGTCTGATGTCTGATAGTTTCTCGTAAAAGAGTCCAGTGTGCAGTTCCAGTGGTGTTATGGATGTATTCGGGTTATCGAGTAGCTGGCTAGCTACCAGTGGTAACAGTAGTGTCCAGACAAGCATTATGGTCGATCCCTGTATAAGATGAGGTATGAGCAAGTTTTAATTTGTCCTGATGTTTAGTTATTATTTTGTTTTGTGTTTGCAATACCACATTGTTTAAGTCTGTCACGTCTATTATTTTATACGGTCCAACATAGTGTGGGTCAAATTTATGAGTACGTGGTTCTTTGAGTGCATAAACGTAGTCGCCTACGTTAAATATCATGGGTCTTGAATGTCTGTCGTAATAATCCTTTGAGCGAATTTTTGCTTTATTCAAATTATTGGAAGCTATTTTGCGGATTTGAGACATGTGAGTTATTAATTCTGTTAGGTAGTCGCCATATGATTTTAAATTATCGCCTGATGGAAATGAGCTAGGTTCCCGAGCTAGTTTTCCAAAAATTAGCTCGTATGGAGTGAAATTTGTTGCTTCATGGACGGAGGTATTGTATGAAAACATTGCGAATGGAATCAGCAGATCCCAATCTTCGTAGTTATCCATATAATGTTTGAGATATTCTGTGAGTACTATGTGACTGCGTTCTAAAGATCCATTGGTTTGAGGTCTGTATCCAGAAGTTGTAATTTGTTTAATTTTGAATATTTCAGCCAGGTTTGTCATTAAGTTGCCAATAAAGCTGGTTCCTTTATCTGTTAATATTGCACGTGGTGTCCCATATATTGCGATAAAATGTCTCGCGAAAGCATCTGCTATGGTGGTAGCTCGAATATTCGGTATTGCTACAGCTAGACAGTATTTTGTTAGATTATCCTGCATTGTCAGAATGTATCTGTTGCCGCTGGGTGTAATCGGTAGAGGTCCAACGGTATCTAGAGAAATTTTATCGAATGGTTGCAATGGTGTGTCAGTAATTAGCATCGGTTGACGGGTCTTTGCACGTACTAATTTTTGTTCTTGACAACTTTGGCAGGTTCTGATGTAATCCTGAATTTCATTGCGCATGTTAGGCCAATGGAATCTTGAACGAATGCGTTTATAAGTTTTTGTTACTCCTTTATGTCCTCCGATTAAACTGTCGTGAGCTTCACGAATTATGTTTAATTTATCTTCTATGGATGGCGTGGTGATGAGACATTGACATAAAGTTATTTGTAGATCCGTTTTTGAGAAAACTTCTTTCAATATTTTATAGAATTCGTCTGTTGGTAATTTATGAAAATCTCCTGTTGCTGATATTCTGAATGATTTGACATGATTCTGTTCGAGAACAGGTATAAGATCTTTCAATCCTTCTACCACATTTCCTTTATTAATTTTATCATGAAAGTTGTCAGAAATTACTATGCTGAATGTTCTATAATGTTCATTATTTGATGTTATTACTTGACCTTTCCTGGGTTGTTTTGATAGAAGGTCTTGTTTTTCTATTGCTTCAATGTCCAGAAGTAACTTGCCTACGGAAGTTACTAGATTGCAGTCAGCAGGTGTAAAATGTACATAGTGTCCTTCTTCTGCGGTAATAGAATTTGAGGAAATAATTATTTTATGTGTTGGTTTCAATGGAACATGCTCATGTTCATTTGTAGAGTCTTGAGTTTCGGGTGCGAAAGGTAAATAAGGGTCCATGGTGCGGTCGAAGGAGTCAGGTGGAACTGACCTGTGCTCGGATCGTTGTCCTCTGTCCGTATCGCTGTCTATTTCTTCAGGTAGCTGAGTCGTGAAGAGTTGTAAATTTATATTGGTGGCGTGTGGTAATGCCTGTGGGGTGTCGGGCAAGATTTGCAGATGATAGTCTTTCTTATTGTTAATTATATTTTCAATCACGGTATTTTCTGGAGGTTCTTCGAACGATATCAAATCGTTAGTTATGGTCTCATCATTTTCTTGAAGTGGGACCTGTGTAGAATTCGCTGCAGGCGCAAAGGTATTTATGGTTTCCGGGGATTCGTCTAACATTGTTACCTCTCGAGATAAGCTGGGCAGTGTTCTGTTTTTATTTATTATGGGCGAATGCTTGACTTTTCCATATGCAGGTCCTTCTCTTTCATCTGAGCCGCTACTTGACTCTCGGTATTTGGGTCGGTTATCTCTGTCTCGTTGCAACTGTCGTATGCGGTGTCCTATGGATTCTTTATCTGTATCTGTTTTTGCCATTGGCGCCTTAAAGTCGGGGTCTCTGCAGTCTCGTGGAAGCAGAGGCAAGCAAGTAGGTGTAGGGTTGCGGGATAAAGCATCGGCATTTTTGTTCGTCTTTCCACTCTTGTGGACGACCTGGTATTCATATTCCGAAAGTCTTAGCTTCCACTTGATGAGTCTTGAAGTCGGATCCTTGACTGAGTGTAGCCAGACTAGGGGTCGGTGATCAGTAATGAGGGTGAACTGTTTCCCATAAATATAAGGTCTGAAGTATTTTACGGCATAAACCATTGCCAAACATTCCTTTTCCGTAGCTGAGTAGTTTCGTTCTGGTTTATTTAAACTGCGGGATGCATAGGCAATCGGAAGGTCGTTTCCTATTTCTCCTTGACTAAGCACGGCGCCTATAGCGTATTCGGATGCGTCTGTCGTAACGATGAAAGGTTTACTGAAATCTGGATACTGTAAAATTGGTTGCCGACAAAGTTCGGAGCGTAACGTTTTGAAGCTTCGGTCCTGTTCTTCTGTCCATTTGAATTTAATTCCTTTTCCCAACAAATTGATTAGAGGTTTTGCTTTTGTGGTAAAATTTTCAATAAATCTTCGGTAGTATCCTGCGAGTCCTAAAAATTGTTGGATATTCTTCTGAGTAGTGGGTGTAGGAAAATTACTAACGGCTTTCAGTTTTCGGGGATCAGGTCTTACCCCTTTTTCGGAAATAATGTGTCCAAAGTATGCTACTTCTTTTCGTAGGAATTCGCATTTATCAGTTTGGAGTGTTAAACCCTGTTCGCGAAGGCGATTCAGCAATTTTTTAACCTTGATGTTGTGTTCTTCCAATGATGATGCGTATACGACTACGTCGTCCAGGTAAACGAAAAGATCGATTCCTTGAAGTCCAGTGAGTATTTGATCCATGAGGCGCTGGAAGGTGGGTGGAGCGTTCTTTAAACCAAAAGGCATTCGAGAAAATTCGTAATGCCCATGCGGTGTAATAAACGCTGTTTTCGTCTTTTGGATCCATTTCGATCTGATGGAATCCACTTGCTAGATCGAAAACTGAGAAGTATATAGCTCCTCCTAATCGATCTAATATTTCTGTAATTTGTGGTAATGGATATTTATCGGAAATTGTTTTCTCATTGAGCATACGGTAATCAATAACCATACGCCATCGTTTCTTCCCCTGTGAATCAGGTTTCTTCGGTACAATCCACAGTGGTGAATTATATGGAGATTTGGATGGAGTAATTATTCCTTGTGATAATAGTGCACTGACTTATTTTTGAATTTCCTCTTGATGTATTGGTGGGTAACGATATTGCCTGGTGTTGACTGGAATGTCGTCTATTGTATGAATTGAATGTTTAAAATGAGCGGCTTTTCCGAGCTTATCTCCTGGAAGGAAAAATCGATCGGAAAATTCCTTAACCAAAGTTGTAACGTGAGAAAATTCCTCTTTATTTAAGTGTCTTGAATCTAAAGTGTTTAAAATTTCCTGAATCCTTTGCTCTTGTGTCCTGAATTTTGATGAGTGTTCCACGTCTGGATAAAAATCTTCATCTGATGTATATATGGTGTCGTAAGGTTCAATTTCTTGTGGTTCTATTTCGATTTCAACGGCTTCGTCGCTAGTATTTGTTGCCATTACGTGACATCTTCCTCTGTTGTTTGTTACTGCTGCTTCTCCGATGTAGAGGTGATTATGAGTTTTTATACGCGGTAGATATCCTTCTGTTATTTTTGGGTTGGCTATTTTTACTGTGATTTGTTGTGATGTTCGTGCTTCGAGACGATGTTTGGTTGGAGAATTTGACCTTCTAGATTCGAGTAAATCCTGGTGATTTGAAAAACGTATAGGTTTAATGGGTTTATTTTTTAATACCATCGTTCCATGGTAATAGGAAATTTCGACTTCTTCTTGCATCAGAAATGGACTTCCGATTAATCCATCAGCTTCTATTGCAAGTTCTTTTACTACGTAGAAAAATGCAGGGGTTTCGTGAATATGGAGGATTGTTGTTCCTAAAGTGTGAATAGGAGTTGAAGTTAAACCGGTTATTTCAATTTCTTCCCTGGAAATTATTTTTTCCTTTTCTCCTAGGACGTTCAGAACGACTAAATTGATAGCGGCTCCACCATCAATTAAAAATTCTCCCGTGCCTGATTCCAGTTCTGGGATCTTTGTTCTGATTCGTGGTGCAGGCGTTTGATTCAACGGATGAATCACGCGATTCTCGTTTGTATTTTAGACTACGTGGATCTTTTCTACATGATTTCCTATCATGCCCTTTTGTACCGCAGAGCCAACAATATAAATTTTGCCCGCGATTTTTATCGGAATTTTTTAAGATGGAAAAGTGTTTTCCTTTATTGTTGTCAGATGATCGAAAACGGTCGGAAGGTGACACCGACGTACTCCTTTGACGCAAGGTCCAGGCCGCGGCACGTGGTTGCCCTTCTCGTTCGTTTTCAAAACCAGATGTTCGAGGATACCGCTCGCTGTGTCTGTTGTACCTACTTGGTGATGGAGACTGTGGGTACGACACTTGTCGCCCGCGATAATGAACATCTTCCGAGTGGTGATCTTTACGAGACCACCGGGTTGGTGATTCATTACGAGGGATCTGTCTTCGATTCCTCAACTTCCTATCTATCTGCAGCACGGCGTCGTAAGCTTCTTCGAGAGTTTTTATGCTCCCGTTCTGAGCCGACACTCTCCAGGAAATTCGATCCGGTAACCCGTCGATGAAATTCTCCAAGACATCCTTTTCCATTTCCTTGACGAATTGTTCAGCGTTGTCCCGGTATTTTTCCCGAATCGCTCCGCGCGTACAGTAGACCAGATGGCTAGTCCTATCGACGTATTTTCGTAGGCTTTCCTCTTCGTATATACGTAGATTAGCGATCTCCACTTGAAAATAAGATAAGCTCTTTCCCGGAGCAAATCTTTTCTTTAAATGTTTTATTAACGCGCTGATACTTCCAAATTGATGTTCTAATGTACATCTACGCGCTAGACCAGTGAGTTTCGTTAAAATTATTCTGAGATACTCGGCTTCCGAACCCTCAGGAATCAAGGTTAACCCGTCTTCAACGCTTTGCGCAAAATTCGCTAAAGGCAAATTTTCTCCGTCGAAAGTCGGTATCGTCGATGTAACGTTCTGTACACATGTCCGTTGCGTCAGTAGTGACATAGAATTAGCAAGTGAAACCGTCAAGTTCATTATGTCATTGTTAGACACATTTGCTTGTGAACTTGTCATTTTGAAGATTATTAATTAACGTAACTAGAGAAAACTAGTATATTTGTTCAACGTTTAATATATATATGGGTTAACTTAGTGAAAACTAGTGTATTCCCAAAAATTTGATCTTAACTAGCGAAAACTAGTATATATAATTTAATATGTGGATTAACTAGCGAAAACTAGTATATTTCCAATGAAATGTAACTAACTGTTTGACTGTAACTAGCGAAAACTAGTATATCAATCAAAAGTTAACAAACGAAGATTGTCACTAGCATAACTAGTGTAATTTAATAAAAGTTAGCGACACGACCTATCGTCAATACTTTAATAAGTCTGTTTTATCAGAACCTAAACGGATAGCAATCCTGTATTAGTGTATCCCACCGCTGTCACCAGTTCTGTTACGAGCCAGGGCGATAACGACGCGCGTGTGAGCCCAGCGAGTGGGATAGATTTGAGAATTGAATCAATACGATTATTGATGGTGTATCAATGGTGCCGAAGGCCGAGGATAGATTAGACAATGCAGACGACTCTGACGCGAAGTCAGATAGCTGCAGGAATCGGTATCTCCCAGTGAAGGGTAACCGTAGGATAGGTTGAGTTTAGGAGTTCGGGTTGAGTACACAATGACTAAATCGTATCGATAATGAATACTACGCGTCGTTAATAAAGCCTCGCAACTTGTTAATTTAATAGAATAATAACTCGAGCGGTAAAGTTATTATTTTGTGGGATCGTTACACTGGCTAGGATTGGTGATTTCAAAGTGAAGGTTTGATGATTAATCTTACAGACTTTTAAGTTTATACAAAGAGTATATATTCAAAATAACTATACTAATTACAAGTGTCTAGTGTCGTGTTGTCGCGGTTAGTGTATGAAGTTAAAATTACCTAAATGTTGCGCGGTGTTGACGCACTGGCGATGCGGGGGTCGAGAGTACCTTTATGGCCGTAATAGATGAAACCCGTCTTCGCGGATCTATAAGGTTAACTATGATTGAAAGGAACTGAAGCCCGATCTCACTAGAGTACTACTCTGCAGACGATCAACGTGTCTCTAACGAGTAATTCTTTCGTACTAGCCCCCGAGCAACGAAAATCATGGGTTTATATACCCCTAAATGTTGGTGGGGAACCGTCAGTGATTTCCATATTAGGAAATTTGACGGTTAGGATTTTCGTTGCTCTGAGGTCGGCAGCTGTGTGTCCTGGGAAAAGGGTAGATTAGAAACTATCCCACGCAACGCGAGTCAAAGATGATATAAAGTGGATGCAGCTGCAGGATGCACTCCCGTGAGACCGAGCTCCAAATTCCAGAAGGGTAGATAAAATAAGATTAATAAACGCGAGCTTCTAAAAACGGAGAGTTTCTGTATACGTAACAGCAAAATTTTTAATTCCATATCGGAATTCTAAAGGCGAAATTAACGACTCGTAATCGTAACGTTTGTCAGCAAGTAGAGCAGTTAAAACACTTCGTGCCGGTCCTTCTAACGATGAAACCAAAGCCAAGGCTCTCTTTGGTCCATCCCAATGATTCGCTCGCGAAATTGTTTCGAATTGAACTTTATATTTTTCCCAGTCCGATCCTCCGTCGAAAACCGAGGGTTTTAGAGTGTAACCCAAATCAGAAACATTACCATTTTCTCTATTCTGTCCCTGAGGTACCGGTTGTGAAGTTGAAGGGTCCACGAGCCTGGCAGAAGGCTCGTGTTCTCTTTCACGGGACTGAGTCTCCGATAATTTTTCTAACAACTGTGTAAAATTGGAAGATAGCACCTGGTATTGACTCTCGATGGCACCGATTCTGCCCTCAAGGGCAGCTTCCCTCGTTGAAGTAGCTGTTCTCTCTGCAGCCTGTCTCTCTTCGGCCCTCACTCGTTCCTGCTCCCACCTGGAGTCGAACATCCTCTGTTGTTCTTGGAACTGCGAAGAGATGCTCTGCTGCAAACTCTGGAACAGCCCTTCCAACGACGCAGGAGCCTTTTCCCAGGCAGAAGAACGTGTTGCCATCCCACTTCTGACACCAATGTTGCGCCGGGGGGTGGTGCCGTATCGAGGAGTAGTCATTTTATATAACTAACACGTCTTTTATAAAAGGAACAACAACTCAAAACGTTTAGTAACTTTAACAATAACTCGTTTAGTAAACACGTCTGTACGACAGTAAAGGATCGCACAGATTACTCTGACGTGATGTGATCCCACGTCATAAGGCGCGTGATATGAAAATCTAACATATAGGGTTTTGCATGGCGACGTTCACATTACTCTGACATGACGTGGGCTGATGCTATCTGACGAAATGTGCGTTCTGACGCGTCAGAAGCACATCAAAACTATTACATTTTTCGTGCGCGTTGAAAGGCTTTAGAAGACTCGGGTGTTTTCTAGGAACCTGTTTTCCATTTTTAAGAAATAAACTAATTTAAGAAACAAAAACTACACTAAAAAGTATAAAATAATTTTTAGTTAATTTATATAAATTATATGACCAGTAATTTATATGAGCAGCTCTAGATATAATTGGTTATAAAAGTATGAGAAAATGCAGTGAAAAGTATGAAATAATTTCTATTTCAACTGCATTCTTGTCAGCTTTTCATGCATTTGATTAGATATAAAATGCAGCATATTAAATACAAAAACATAATTTTTCTTGTACTTGAAATAATTAAAAGGAAAATTATTAGTATTATTATTGTTATGCACGATCTTTATTTGTACTGTAAAAAAATGTTTAATATCGTTATTAAACGTTAAACGTTATTAAATCTCGCACGGCTAGGTTGGTTGTTGACAAACTGGGCAACTACACGTCTGAAGTAGTTAACATCGCCTACCGCGATACCTCTTCGACATTGCAAAAAAAAAGTGTTCCGTCGCAAGGAACATAACATTGAAATTTTGTTGGTACGTTTGGCTTGCGGGCGAGAAAAGGTTATTTTTGAGATTTAAAGTATTTCGAGTCTTTAGCGTTGAATGGTTTTTAGAATCTCTAATACCCGTTTCGACCTCAATAACCGAAGTGCCATAAACTCAGAATTATCGAAGGATTCATTATTTCTGACAATTTCTCATGTCTGACGTGGGCCCACGTAGCCTGACGTGACGTGGGAATACGTCAGAATAATCTGTGCGACCCTTAAGACTCGCGACGTTCTGCCTATTCGAAAGTTGCCGGTTCACTTGGAAACCGGAACATCCCGATGATCCGCTTCCGCTCGGTCTTCGGAACACACTTCACAACGCCGTTAATGTTGCGGCGGCGTGAAGATGCCGCAATATTATGAAGTTGCTGCGACGTTGTGAAATGTGTTCTGAAGAGCGAGCGGAAGCGGATCATCGGGATGTTCCGGTTTCCAAGTGAACCAGTAACTT
The DNA here is from genome assembly GCF_026283585.1 of Hylaeus volcanicus. NCBI lineage: Eukaryota > Metazoa > Arthropoda > Insecta > Hymenoptera > Colletidae > Hylaeus > Hylaeus volcanicus. The sequence goes on along the minus strand of NW_026532728.1, from coordinate 3,862 downwards.
ACATCGTATTTCCTGTAATACTTACACGATTCTTCTTGTGGTATTTTAATAAATACTACCAGAAATCCTTCACTCAGATAAAATATAAGAATTTCATAGCGATAGCTTCTACTCTTGGAGTGTACCAAAATACTGTTGCTTCGTGAAATAAATTATTTGATAACAAATTATTTGCTTCATGACAAGCATACCCGCGGCCTGCGAGTCAAGTGCTTCGCGTGGTCAGGCAAGGACAAGATCTCAATGAATAAGAATTCATTTAAAACGCAAAATAATGAAGGTGTAGTCATATTGTCAGAGTTTTAAACTGACAAATTATCTGAAAGTTTGTGAGAGGAAAGGTATCGGCGTCGATGAATGACTTTAAAAATATTTGAAAACGCAATACAATGAAAATATACGCTTATTGTCAGAGTTTTAAATTGACAAATTATGTGAAAGTCTGCAAGAGAGAAAGTATGGGTATTGATTATCTGAAAATGCCTTGCCTGGCCACGCCAAGCATTTGACTTCCAGGCCGCGGATATCTAGGCAAATTTCTAAACAGTCTCAGTTTGTGGCAGATACGCTATGTAGCTTCTTCATTCCACCGCCAAAGTGCGGAGCAGTCATTTTACATGAGTTGTCATTACGGTCTAAACGTCAGCACTGTTGAACGCAGCATGTTAGCTGCGCACAGTTGGAAAGTATCGAATTTTTCATTGTGTTACACAGTGTCGCCTTTGCACTTTACTGGAAAGCACTTTCATGTACTGGCAGTTCATTTTGATTTCACTTCTTTTTCTATTTTCTTGTAGTTTTTTATGGGGATGTTCTATTTTTGTGTGATTACTCCTTAAGTCCTATACTTTTTCATGTACTTGGCGTAATTTTTTTACTTTTTTGAAGTTTTTTGGGGGGATTTCACTTCTTTTTACAAAGGTATAAATATAATATATTAATATAATAAAAATATATAAAAAAATGAACGTTGGTTTTGTGATTAATATACAGATACCTTATTTTTTTAATTAAATAGAGAAAAACAAAGGGAGAGGATGTAACGAAACCCAGATGAGAAAATGAATAAAGAAGTCCATTATTAATAACGCTCAATTTATTGTATTACAATAACTCTTTAAGTTTTCAAAAGTACACATAATACATGGCAGAAAGTCTTGTTGTAACAAATTTAAATGTTAATGATAAAGTGATAAAACAAATGAAGAAATCCACTATTTGTAACTCACAGTTTATTGTATTACAATAATATAGAAAAAGAGAGATCAGTTTCAGTCCATAAAGTTTTCAAAAGTACGCACAACGAACTTAAAGGACTAAGTCTAACCTCTCTTTTTCTATATTATTGTAATACAATAAATTATGTATTACAAACAGTGGATCTCTGTTACTTTTCTCATTTTCGCATTATTTAAATTTGTTACAAGACTCTCTGCCATGCGTTCTGTGAATGTATGAACTGTATTCTAATATAATAAATTGTGCGTTAGAAATAGTTGATATTTTTATTCATTTCTCATTTCTTCTTTAATAAATTTCTCTAGCTCTACTTTAATAAATATTCTAATACAATAAATTATAAGTTAGAAATAGTGCATCTCTTTTTTCATTTCACCCTTTATCTTTAACATTTACATTTCATGCATCAAGCCTTCCTGACATGCGTTGTGCATACTTTTGAAAACTTAAAGGACCGAAACTGATCTCTCTTTTTCTATATTATTGTAATACAATAAACTCTGCCTTACAAATAGTGGATCTCTTCATTCCTTTTATCACTTTAACATAAACATTTAAGTTTGTTACAACAAGACTTTCTGCCACGTGTTCTGCATGCATCTGAATTTTATTCTAATACAATAAATTATAAGTTAGAAATAGTGCATCTCTTTTTTCATCTCCTTTCATTTTTAACATTTAATCTCCCTTTATTTTTAACATTTACATTTCATGTATCTAGCCTTTCAGACATGCTTTCTAACCTGTATAACTTGTCAGTTTGTATTTGTGACATTTAGACGCCGCAAATTGAATAATTATTTTAAAGGCTACGTGTAGTGATATTGTATTGGGAAGTATATTGTTATAAGTGATAGAATATCTACCTTGTCGTTGTGGAAAGAAATATATAAATTTGGTGTTTGAGTGTGCAGTTCATAATACAAATTTCAGCAAATGTTTATTTTGTGCAAATAAGAAACATTGTGCAATAAGAATAAGTGTTCTAATACAATAAATTGTGTGTTATAAATAGTGGACCACTTTTTTTATTTTCACTTCATCATAAACATTTAAATTGCATGCAACAAGACTTTCTGTCACACGTTCTGTGTACGTATGAACTGTAAAAAGAAAGGGAGAGAGAGTAGCAAATGTGAATATATATATTTCATATGACATTAATTTTATTTGTAAATAACACTTACAAGCCTTATTTTAGTTGCAAAGTAATGTAGAGCCTAAAATAAAAATACGTTTGTCTTTTATTATAGTAAGCGTTGAGTCTACAATATACATAATGTGTCTGAAGCCAGATATAGGAAAGAGACCAACAGTTCTTTAAATTTTCAAAAGTATACAGAACGCATGGCAGGATGTCTCACTGCAAGAAATTTAAATGTTTATGATGAAGTGAAAATAAAAAAAGTGGTCCACTATTTATAACACACAATTTATTGTATTAGAACACTTATTCTTATTGCACAATGTTTCTTATTTGCACAAAATAAACATTTGCTGAAATTTGTTTTATGAACTGCACACTCAAACACCAAATTTATATATTTCTTTCCACAACGACAAGGTAGATATTCTATCACTTATAACAATATACTTCCCAATACAATATCACTACACGTAGCCTTTAAAATAATTATTCAATTTGCGGCGTCCAAATGTCACAAATACAAACTGACAGGTTATACAGATTAGAATGAACAAGCGGCGTGAGCGGCAGCCATATTACAATTCCGGCAGACGAGCTCTGCCGACTGATTCCGAGAGTCGACGAATCGACGAACGGCCTTAGCTCCTATTGGCTAAGGGTTGACGAAAAATTCCTTGAAGAATCAAAACCAATAAAAAACTTCAAAAAAGTAAAAAAATTACGCCAAGTACATGAAAAAGTGGAGGACTCAAGGAGTCTCTTCACGGAAATACAGTTTGAGTAGGTTTGGGATAGTATTTTGTTGGGGGCGCCGATATTGAATAGTGAATATGAATATGAAATATATATATATATATTTCATATAATTGATTAATGATAAACATTTATTCGTTCAATTTATAAATAATTATAAATACCTGCAATTTTTTTCTTGCTGCAAAAAATTTTAATGTTAATAATGAAATGAGAAAATGACTCCATTTCTATAAGCCCTACATAAAAAGCTTAAATTTAAAACACTTTGGTGGTATGGACCTATATTAAAAACAGTTTTCCGTATGAATAAAGGTATGTCGCAATTCAGATTTTGACAACTTACGTTGTAGTCAAGATTGATTAACACTTTTCAACACTGGCTCCAATTTGTTATTAAACCCTACATAAAAAGTCTAAATTGAAAACATTTTGCTGATATACATGTAATTAATAATGCAATAGTGTAAGAAGCTTTGACATTTGGCAGGTTACGAATGATGACATCTGTTTCGACTCTCGACGCTCGATGGCCGACGAGCCATGCCGAACCGAATGATTCCGAGAGTCGACGAATGACACTCGGCTTTTGGTTAGCTCCTATTAGCTAAGGGCAGAGATGGGCAAAATCTTTACTTATATAAAAATTTTAAATATTGAATGAAGATGAAAAATTATTATCTCTTAATCGTCGAATACAGATACATAACTTTATCTTTATCC
>NW_026532727.1:0-4979 GCF_026283585.1 Hylaeus volcanicus | reverse complement strand
GTCTTCCTTCGCCCAATCTCGTTAGAATCTCAGCGAGAAAAAAAAGGAGGAAGGGCTTGGTAATTCGTTACTTCGTGCAATAGCTTGTGGTTCAAGGGCGTGAAAACGTTTCGGGGGTCGAATTGATCGAAACGTTTGGGTCTTCCGAGGGCAGTTCTGCTGTTCGAGAGGGTAAGCAACATTCGTGTGGAAACGAAGTACGTGGAGGTCAAGGTGTGTATCGGAAAGAGGGACAAACGTATCGCGAAAACGACGTGTACGGATATCGATTGACGAGGCAAAGCAGTTCGTGAAACTTGGAGGACATAAAGGAGATTGAACGAGGATACGCGAGAGGGTACATGTGTAAAAACTGATAGGTACACGTGTGTACGTATCTACTTCGGGTTCATACCGCTATCGGCTGATCTTTCTTCGCGAGGGGCGGACAGAATATATAAAACACTTACGCGTTTCTTTTTGGGAGACGTATAGAAACGTAGACTTTTCTACTATTCACTCTTTCGCGGTGTATCTTCTTCGCGATGCGTTGCTCGAGCATTATCGAATGAAATTTGAAAGGGGGAATTCTGGTTTACTTATTTTAATACGAGAAAAATGATAGAAAAATCTTCGACGAAGAATAAAAACCTCGATTACCCTAACACGAAACAAGTGTTTCTTAAACATAATACGGTGCTACTTTAAACGCCTGGAATAAGAAGCCTGTTCTCGTTTGCTACGATGACAAATTCACCAAGCTCTAGTTGTCCCTCGTAACTAATGTCCGAAATAAAAATAACCTTGCAAAACAAATGCTGTTAAACCCTGAGATAAAAAAGTAGCACTTCGTAATTTTACTTTGCAACATTGTGATTTATGTTTGAATCTCCACATTATTTATTATCCCATTTGGAACAGTTAATTTAACCTTCTAAGATAAGGCTATTTTTCATAAGTCAATTTGTCATCAAACTAAATAAAACATCCGGAATAAATTTCTAAGTAAAATGAAAATTAATTTATACTCCTTTACTTAAATTCATCGAATGCTAAATAGTTGAAAGATAAATCAGATTCAAATTCGTGCCTTCAACATCGTCGTTATCACTGTTTGTTATTGTGTAATGTAAATCTTTCTAATTGCGAACAAATTCGGTCCTTAGAGATCCAGCAGACTGCAGTCAACACCTCTTCAAGCAACGTTCAAGTCTCCGATTATCAGGAACCGCGTCGTGGCCTCGTCAACCTGTTTATCTTGTTGGGAACGCAAGGGGAGTGTTTGCGGGAACGGTGCATGCCCACATTCAACCGGATTCTCAATTTATCCGTCACAATAACTTACCCACGCTAGATTACTCGCAGTCTAGCGATTACGATTAATTCACTCCGCGGTATAGCGTCGCGGCCCTCCTTAGATTTCCTGTTCCCTAGGTTTTTCAGCTGAGCAACGATATTCGGACTGGGAAATGCAATTATGCAAAAGATTTAAAAGATATGTCTGCTACATTTACTTATACTACAAGCATCATTCTTGGGCGAGTTTAAATATTTTTACGTTTACAAAAAAAAAAATAAGGGAGAAAATATACATGTCGAATATGAGTAACCTCCTCCATTTCGAAGTCGGTCGAAAGTTACTCGTTTATGAAATTCCATGGAACACATTCATGGAATTCTCTAGAAATGTTTGCGTCAATTTCTGAGAATATACCAGTGAACGGTCACGCAATGTTTGTTGATAGTCCTGCTCTCTTTGTTTACACGAGCGTATTTGGAAATTCCGTTCAACGGTTTCGCGTGGTTGCCCTTTATATCGGTACTCGTCAGTTCGCGAAGTTTTTCTACACAACAAGCGACTAACCGCGGAGCCCGAACCGTAGCGACCACAACCAGCAACAAATGTCCGCCACGTGACGGATATGATATTGCCGGAAATAGAAACGCGATTTCCCGTGCGATCTATGCGTCCGTAATGTCGAATACAAATGGGATATGGATATACCCAGTTCGCTGGGCGGTGGTAAATTATACAGGCGTAGGTTATGCAGAGGGGTAAGGAAACAACTAACCCCAATGGCGTGGAAACGTGGACAAATATTTGTTTCGATGATCGAATCGAATTTCATATTTCAAGGGCGTTTATCTTTTTGAAAAATTGAACGGTACGGTTATTTCTATGATAGTAGACTCATCTATAGCTTAACTATTATAAAGAATGTTGAAAAAGGTATTTAACAATTTTAGTAAAACACGAACGATATGGAATACATAGGAATTTTATTTTCAAATAAAGAATGATTATATGATTTTTTTGTTTAATATTTCCAATCCACCTATCTTTCAATTCCCACATCGAATAAATCTATGTCATTTTTATTCGCGAAATAACTCTACCGAAAATATGATTTGAAACAATTATTTCGTATTTTTACTGAAATTAAAATGTTGCCCAGCATAGTTATACGCAATATTCTACTACACCGAGCAATGCGTATCATATTATTCGGAAAGGACCTATTTCCACCGGTTGCTGAAGATCGTCAAAAATTTTGCGAAAGGTTCGATTTCATTTTTCCACGTCACGGAACACGCAACAATGAGTCCAGGCGATCCCCGTATTTTAAATCGCTCGCGTATGCATGTAAACTTCGCCAAGCGTTCATTATTCCAGGGTGTCGATTAAAATTCCATGTTTCCCGAAATATGAAAACAAAAAGATACTAACCCGAGTATCGATAGCAAAGTAACACCCGAGGCTTCTCGAAAACGTTTACAACCAATAAATTTAAATATCCTCGTCGATAGAAAGGCAACGACGCGTTATAATATTTGTCGCGCGTTTGCATGCCGGACGAAAATGTTTGTTTATTCGATTTTCCATGTTTCGCGGAAAAAAATTTGAAAAGCGATATTTCACCGGACGACGGTAATAAAACGGAAATTCTGTTAGCTCCATTATACCGTAGATTTACGAGCAAATATTTTTATAATTGCGATCCAGCGGAATGCGCGTAAACGCGGAGGGGTGAGGTGGGGGGGGGGGTGGAGGGTGGGTTGGGGGGAGGAGGGTGGGTTGGGGGGAGGAGGGCACAATAAACTAATCTGAATTTCAAATTCGTGGAAACGGGGCCATCGAGGCCTTCGGGCGGCAACTATTCTCGAGCGTGTAAAATCGAACGTAGACGATTTTCAATTTTTGATCCGGAGGATGCGAGCACCTTCAGACAACGTAAAAATCGTCGTTCGCTTGCTCCGGATCGGAGAGGGCCGTAAAAGATTGTTTACAACGCGATTGCGTGATCGTTGCCGTGCGTTTTCTCGAGCATCGGAAACCGCCAGTTTTCGAAAATATACGGGGTGTTTCGTTTAAATCGAAGTGGTTAAATATCTCGCGAGGAGATGAAGTTGTCAAGAGAATATTTCTACAGAAGTTAATTGGTTCAAATGGATGTATTATGTGGTGTAGATAATTAACATATACACCAAGAGAATTGTTACAATCTACTGTAATATACTAGGATACGAGTGGTCGTGATAGATTGAGCGTAGCTGGCGATGATAGACCGACAGACTACATATGGTGAAACTGGTTTGGATGTTTAAATATAACGCGACGCATGATCGACGGAAAAGCACGTACGTGGATACCTGTAACCATTGACAATCACATTGAATAGGGAGAAATAGTGTTCGTTGCTTACAATTAATTCGTTTAATAAAATACAAATACGAAGTTTAGATCAGTTTTCAACTATTGATAAAACGTTCCTTTGGAATAGAATAAATATGGGCGTTCACTATTTTATATTAATCAGAGATTAACCAAGTTATTAAATACTCGCAATAAATTCCGTCGCGTACTTTCCAAACAAATAAATAAAAAAATATACGCGTCGAATCGAGTAACCTCCGCCTTTTCGAAGTCGGTTAAAAATGAAACGCATCGAATTGGCGCAATAACGAGGGACGGGGCGATTATTAAAGAGCGTGTAAAAAAAGGAAATCCGTTCACAGCGGGCAATTGAAACGTCTCTTACCGTGCTTAGACATGAAACACTCGCGCGGGAACCGTTTGGCGTATGGTTCGGCAAACGAGCCGCAGAACGATAGCACCTTTGGATCGTTGATTTATTTCGCGGGGGTTCTGTTAACGAATGACAGCGGCCATTACCGACATGCTGCCGCGTGCAGGTCACATTTGCCCGCACAAAGGCCGAGCAACGTTGCATTGTAACGGAGAGTACGTCAAAGACACTCGTGCCACTGTCACCGGCTCTGTGACCGTGTAAGTGTCTAATACTGTGTACGTATACAACCGCCATACGTAACTTCTCGCGGATATCTACGCGGCAATTTAACGTCATGGGATACGATCGCGCACAAAAGCCCTTTAACCTGTCGGAAGACGGACAGGTTCAAGACTGTCGAGCGCGCGTGGAAAATACCATGGTTTGACGGTAACGTTGAATGACAGAACGAATTCCCATCGCCGAATGCGCCACGTTTCGATGAAAATAGCTTGACGTTCATTGTATGTACTTTGGAGTTAACCCTTTGCACTCGAGAGGTGACTCCCAGTCACCATTAGATTTCACGCAGCAAATCTATCAGCAATAATGTTTCTTTAGGTTTCGTTTCTTTGGAACTCGAAGTGTACAATAAAATGATTGTCGACGAGGTAAAGGTGACCTTATTCTCAAATCTAGATAGCTTAGCATTCGTGGCAATAGAATGTTAAGAAAGCATTTCGAGTTGCTGGTAAATACTAAAAAAAAAGCCTCGTGTGCAAAGGGTTAATATTGTCTGGAGTCCAATACAACTCGTTAACTAAACGTCTTGCAAGTTATATCCATATTCTCCCACGTCCGATTTTATTTGCAAATTAGTATTGTAGTATCCGCGCCTCCCATACCCAACAATAAGGAGTCAAATAAGAACACGAAACGTAGGCTACATATGGGGGCTCGTCCGGGATGGGGGGTTACAGCGGCAGAGGA
>NW_026532726.1:0-3400 GCF_026283585.1 Hylaeus volcanicus | reverse complement strand
GAAAACCTGACGCTAAGTCGAGCACACTGAAATATTTAGCACTTCCAACTTGGTCTAAAATCTCTGTTATGTTGGGTAAAGGGTATGCGTCTCCGATGGTTTTTTCGTTTAAGAGTCTATAATCTATTACTACACGCCATTTCTTATTCCCGGCTGAGTCTGCCTTTTTAGGTACAATCCATATCGGTGAATTATAGGGAGACATGGATGGTCTAACTATTCCATCTCTGAGGAGTTCATTTATTTGTTTGTTTATTTCTTCTTTATGGACTGGAGGAAATCTATATTGTTTTGAATTTATCGGAATATCGTCCGTGGTTTCGATTCTGTGGGTCACTCCTTTAGCGTGCGACAAAGGTTCGCCTTTTAAGTGAAAACATTCTGGATACCTTCTAACGAGTTCCATTACGTGTTCCTTTTCTTCAGAATTAAGATGATCCAATCGTAATTGGCTGATTATTTCGTTTCTTCGTTCATCGTGTGCTGTGCACATATTAATATTCTTGAACCCAATATCTTCGGGTGTGTCAAACGGTAACGACTCTGTTACTGGAATTTCTATCTCTTCATCCTTCGTTGTTATATTGTAGCACATGGCCATCGCTCGGCCCATATTATTAGTAACGGCGCATTGGCCCAAAAATATTCCTTTCTGGAACGTTATTAACTTTATATACCCTGTTTTTTCAGTTGAATGTATTGCAAACAAGTTTATCGGCATTACCGATCTGGCTCTTAGGTTGATTTTGCTTGTAACATAGAATGGTATTATTCATTGATTCCATTTAACGATTTGTTTCGCATAGTCGACTTTGGCTGAATGATTTTGAAGGAAATCGGCCCCTAGGATCCCGTCATGAGGGATATTGAAATCGTTCTTTACGACGTAGAATGGGACTTTATACCCGAGAGTGCATAAGAAAACTCGTCCTAACGTTGGGGCTAACCCTTGCCCAATTCCCCTAAGGGTTGGACATACGCTGGTATCAAGCTTGTGAGAGGCGGGGAGTACCGATTCCTTAATTAGATTTATTTCTGCGGCTGAGTCGATCATAAACATAGGAGATTTATCGGAGCCATTAAAAGAAAGTTTAATCATAGGTACTGAATTACCGTTGATGGGATGCAGATTTATATTTCGAATAATCGTCCGAGTAGACTGTCCTCGGCATGCGTTATTCCTTTCGCTGATTCCTCTTCGTTTGAGGTCGTTTCCTTTTGTCGGAGTGTTCTTTTCGATGTTCCTGTCGTCGTTGGGTATAATCCGCGGTTTCTTTTTGACGATAGGCCCTGCCCAGCGCGGGCCTGTGGCGGGCCGTTGACTTTTCCCGAACTTATATATCCGAAGCCCCTCTTATTGTTTTTAGGTGTGCATTCGATAGGTGATGTTCGTCCTTGGTTATGTTTTCCTAACCCTTCGCCTGGTACGTATCCCATTTTGGCCATAATACTGTGCGCGACTGATTGTACAGGTTTAGATGTAGTTAAATTCTGCTCGACGGGGGCGTTGATGGAGGATGTTTGATTCTTCGCCTTTAAACTTAGGAGGATGGTTCTGGATTTTGCGTCATTGTTGGGTGCTCTTCTGCTGGTTGGTTCCCGCGATCGGCGCCCTGATTGAATCGGGGAACCTCGTCGTTTCCCGACGGTTCATCGAATCTCTGTTCTAGACAATATTCGTCCAAATGACCTGTTTTTTGACAGTACGTGCACGTCTGTTGTACGGTATTGACCCTTGCTTCTTCTGCTTTGGACTGATTTTGTTCGTATTGTCTGCGTGCTTGTAATTTTCGACATTCTTCGATAGTATGACCCGATGTTTTGCAATAGCGGCATTGTTTGTCGGGCGGCCTCGCGCTCTGGTTAGAATAACTATTTGATCTTGTGTTGGTGTTCGTGCTACCGAATCTTTCGCCGTAGTTAAATCTGTTGTCCCGATTGTTTCCAAAATTATTATTGTTGTTGTAGTTGAGGTGGTTGTAATTTGGTCGAGGTCTCTCAGGGTTACTGTTATAGTTGTTACGATTAAAATTATTGTTATTATTATTATTGGGTCGAGGTCTATCCTGATTGTTATAATCGAACCGAGGTTTGTCCTGTCGTTCATATTGCTTGGGTCTGTAATCTAGCTTTCTATCGTAGTTCAAATTATAATTTCGCCTGAAGCGAGATTGCTCGTCCATGATGTCTGTGTGAATGCGAATCGCCTTTTCAATAGCGTCGTCTAAATTTTTGTAACCTTCGATACGCAGTCGAGTGGCAATGTCGGGTAGTAAGCCTTGAATGAAAGCTTCTAATGTTTCTTTTTGTACTTCGTATTCAGTTCGCTCGTCTAGTAAACCGTATCTCTGTTGATCTCCGTCTAGTATTAGATCCCTGAATTCCTGAATTTTAATCGCGTAGTCTAATACTGGTTGATGTGGTGCTTGAAAAGTTCGGCTTAGCTCACCTCTGTAGAAATTTGCACTTTTCATCGGGGAGAATAATCGTCGTATTTTGTCGCATAATTCATTTACCGTTTTAAACTGTGATCGACCAATAATTCTGTAAGCTGGTCCGCGGAGTTTGTTAAGGATGGTTCGCGTTAAGAGCGGTTCGTCGCCTGGAAGTAAATAATCGCGTGCTCTGAGACATGATTCGCAAAAAGGGATAACCATGGACCTTGTGCCATCAAAATTTTGAATTCCGTCTGTCGCTTCCTTGACTCTTTTGTGAATGCCTGATGAGTTAGAATCTAATGGTGTGGGGTCTGTCGAGAGTCTTTGATCGTTTACAGGATCTTCGTAGGTGAGACCTTCGCGGCTAGGTGCACGTTCTGGAATCGCGGATCGATTCTTTAAATCTTTCATATCGTTGCTTAATTTTTGAACTACTAACGTTAATTGTTGTAAAATCTCCATGTGTTCCGGTATCATAGAGTCTTTTCTTTGGTCCATACAGGCTTGTTGATCGTTTATTTGTTTTTCCAGAGTGTGTCTATCTATTTCTATCTGTCGTTCTAGTTTGCGTACTCTTTCTTCGCGTTGTTTGACGTGTTCGGCCATTGTTTCTAATTCGTCGATCGTATACGGTGTTGAACTGGTTGTAGCGTAGCGTGTCTGTACGCCGTCTTTGGAACTCATATCGAATTATTATTTTTTTTTTGAAAACACGTTACGTCTTTATAGCAAGGTTTTAGTAAAATTGTTTAGGCCCTGATGTCGAGAATCTGTTTGTTAGTTTCTTTTAATTTTTACGAGATCGTATAAATAATAAGAATTTTGGAGAAAATCAAATAATAGTTGCAAGAAACGATGAAATCTCACCTTTTAATCCATTAAACAGCGTATTTTGGCAAATTAGGGTTAAGATTTTACGTGCAAGCCCACAATTTAGAGTATTAAATTCACAAAATTTTAAT
>NW_026532725.1:0-2990 GCF_026283585.1 Hylaeus volcanicus | reverse complement strand
GCCCCGATATCTCAACAACAATACTGGTCTGCACAACATAGTAACTAACACTGTCGAGCAATTCAAACTCAATTTCGCATCTGATAGAATTTTAGAAAACTCATTTATGTCACTTTCTAGCAACAATACAGCATCACAACCCATAATTAGGGACGTTGACCCCAATATTTTTTGCAATTTAACATCACTAAATAAGATATTTAGATGCCAGCCCAATAAAACCTCAAGTGCCCTCGACACCATCCCACCAATTGTACTTAAACACCTACCGTTCAGAATTATACACACATACGTAATATTATTTAATAATGCTCTAAATAAATCTTTTTTTCCCACAATCTGGAAAAAGGCAAAAGTTCTACCTATTTTGAAAAAAGGAAAAAACCCTAATGACCCTTCGAGCTACCGCCCCATTAGCCTCACCCCAGCAATCAGTAAAGTTTATGAGGCAGTTATCAACACAAAAATAACTACATTTTGCACCGAAAATAATATCATCTCGGATGAACACTTTGGATTTAAGCACCAACACTCAACAACTCATGCAATTCATGCAATTCACAAACTTTTATCCGATGTTAACAACCATGTTGGCAACAGCCAAATGGTTGGGGCAGCGCTGTTAGATCTTGAAAGAGCTTTTGACTCAGTTCGGTTGAATGGCCTTATTTACAAGCTGATAAAGAATGATTTTCCGAAGTGGCTTATATGCACAATCTGGGATATGATAAAAGACAAAAAATTCGTCACTTGGAACGGTGTGTTACTGTCATCGGAAGAGTTCAATATACTAGAAAGCCTCCAGCAGGGCACTGTAAATTCTCCAATATTATTCAATATCTTTACCTGCGACATACTTAGGAGATTCGGTATCCACAATGGTGACAAACTGACAGCGCTCGCGTTCGCAGATGACCTTATAGTATACACCTATAGTAATAAGACCAACACCGTCCAACGCGATCTTGAAAATATAGTAGGAAAAATTAGTAGCTATTATAGTGTATGGAACCTGCATCTTAACCCTCATAAATGTGAGACAATATTATTTAGGAAACCACTCGAGAAGCTTTCAACGCAAGCCAAATTAGGTTATAAAACTTTTAATATTAAGACAATGGTACCTGAATCAAACTCCACGTCAGTCATAGAAAATAAGAAATCCGTCAAATACCTTGGAGTACATTTAGACTACTTGCTAAGGGGTAACACCCACCTGAAAATACAACTTGATAAAACGAGGAAGGCTTTTCAGGCAAATAGTGCAATATTTCATAATGTAAAACTCTCACCTAGAACTAAAATAATATTATTTATGTTATTGATAAGACCTATTTTAACATATGCTGCCCCCATATGGTGGAACCGGCCATTCAGTTATTGAAAAAATAAGGCTATTTGAACGTTAATGTCTGAGAGCTTGTCTCAGAATTTACAGATCTACACACTCCAATTTTCAACGCTATATCAGCAACAGCAATGTATACAACACAGCAGATATCTCAAGATTTGACAATTTTATCATAAAAACTAACACAAGATTACCACAGCAATCTGCCTAATATCAATAATGCAGTTATCCAAGATATAAGACAGCAGGATGATCAATTATCACAACGACAGCTGGCTACTGAATATACCACTCTACAAGCATTTATATATTGCGACCAACAAGGCATTATTCAAGACCATAATAATATACCCCTAATATATCATTGGAAAAGGAATAAAGCGGACAAACGAATTTCGCTATCATGTTACGACTTCGTAAGTAACCCACAGAAGTTTGTAGGTTCTACCGTGTTACCAAGAAAAGATATATTCAACTTTCATCGACTGAATTTTGAAAAATATTGGTGGCTGAACGCTAGCTGCCTCCATATGGATCATCTACAAAATAGGAAAAACTCTTATATCCAAAGACGACAGCAGCAAGCAATGCATGTCCGAAGACGAAGGCTCGTGAGAAGTAGCTAGGATTCATTCCCTTGTATATATGTATATAATATATAGTCTTATTTTTAGCTGTAAGTTAGTATTAAGATCTGACGCAGATAATGTAACATGGGTTTTTATTCTTCTCTAATTTAAGATTTTTTTTCTCCCTCCTTAATTATGCGTAGTCAGAACGCGACAGTGACGACAGGCCGTCAAACGACTCCCACTATATATTACTAATAATAATAAGACTGATTATATGTGAGAGCTGGTAGAACCCAGACATACATGTATGCACTAAGACTTTGTTCTCTACGATATTGTTAAGCTTTTGTTGAATGTTTATTGTAGCCTATGAACCTCCATATTCGTACTTTCATAAAACAATAAATATTTCTTAAAAAAAAAAAAAAAAAAGTTGCGAAGTCTTTTTCAATGCGATAAAAAACATAAAAATTGCAGAATATTGTATAAAAATAATCTTAAAAACATGGTACAAACGGAAGAAAAAGTAAACAAAAAAACAAGCGACTCCTACCGGGATTGAACCGCTTCCAGCGCAAAAGATTGCTTTCGCAACATGGCACTCTATCGACTGTGCAACTCTGCTTCTATAATACCTCCGACTCTTATATGATTGGCACTAGTCAATCGAAATTTAGCTATTTTTAAAAATTTATTTCTCGAAAACGAAAGAGAGTCGCGCCTTCTCACTTGCAGAGATTGTCCTACATACCCTTCTTTACATATGAACAAAATTTGATTAAATAATTCGGGGGACACTAGGCGATGTCTCCTTGTAAGCTATGTGAACGTGGGACCTGACTTAAAAAATTAACTTTTTTTACGGAAAATGATAATATTTCGTTTGTAGTTTCATCAATTGATAAATGAAAAAAAATTGTAACAACCTAATACTAAAATTGAAACGAAATACTATCATTTTCCGTAAAAAAAGTTAATTTTTTGGCAGTTGGCTGTCAGGTTTACATACCCTAGTAGCACAAAATATTGAATACATATTCATCCAATAAAAGAGATTGAATCTCATT
>NW_026532724.1:0-10958 GCF_026283585.1 Hylaeus volcanicus | reverse complement strand
TTGCAACTGTTATTAGATATTTAGTGTCCACATACTTCTGAGCGGGGGTGTATTGTATGCATCGCGCAGATACGCCGCGCCGGGTCGCGATCATGTCAAATATAGACGTACGATCGTTATCTTTGTTATGGGTTATAGCTATTGTTTTTCGCAAACAATACACATACATAATCAGGTACATGTTATACATCAATAGATTCAGAAAAAAAAATATGTTCGTTTTTATTATTCTATAAACTGCGATTACTTTTAAAATAATATTAGGAACAAATTCTTTATTTTAAAGAA
This sequence comes from Hylaeus volcanicus, assembly GCF_026283585.1. Classification (NCBI taxonomy): domain Eukaryota; kingdom Metazoa; phylum Arthropoda; class Insecta; order Hymenoptera; family Colletidae; genus Hylaeus; species Hylaeus volcanicus. Next base: position 10,670 of record NW_026532724.1, on the reverse strand, counting down.
ATTATTTTTTTTACAAAATTTTGGGTCAGATTTTATATGCAGATAGAAACCAATGAAACTTTTTCTTAAAAAGATTTCTTCTATCTATGACAGTTTCGGAGATAGCATATTCCAGCTAGAACTTTATATCATTTCACTCCCTAAATACGAAAACGGGACAAAATAAAAAGTAGGTATATCTTATTTTTCGGCCCTTCAAAACATATCAAAAAATCAAAACAATCGGAGGCAGACACCTAAATAACATGCCTTATCAGTCTCTCTTTCTTCTTCATCAAACTGTCTTTTTCTACTTCGTCGACGCTTCGAAACTCTGGACGGATTCGAAGCTGGTCGGACTTGAATATTTGGTTATACGTACTTACAATGTATACCCAACCGAGGTGTCGATTCTGTTTACACGCCGAGCGCCAACATAGAAAGGGACAGACAGTAGAGGAGAGAAAGAGAGGTCGAAACAAATCGGAGAGACTATATGTATCTCATTTTCGCTCGCTAAGAGCGAATTATGTTTCTCGCTTCGTTTAGAAATAGCAGAAAGCGCCACCTCGTTTTCATCGGCCAGCTGTGTCTCTATGGGTATTACCATTTCTATGCAGAAAAATCTGCTGCAATACCGACCAGCCAAATCGGAGAGGTCACGTGCCGTGTCTACCCCCTTAAGGGTGCGCAGGACCCAGAGCCAAACTCCGAGTTGACTTCAGTGACAGTCGCGGAAAAAGTAGGAAACTCCGGGACAAGGACAGAGAGGGCGCTACAACAATTGCAGGAGAGACGAGGACATTGCGATAAGGCCAGCATGATTCTTGTCAAGGATATTGAAGCAAAGAAGCAATATTTTCTAATAATTCTGGTTTCAAAATATTCCTTATACCTTGGCGCATGCCACTGTAAGGCCTGAATTTGGAAAAAGAGTTTGTAAACAAATTTATTCTATAAGAAAAAAAAAACCATACTTTTATTATTTATAGAGTTTCAAGATCAAAATTGCAAAATCAGGCATTAGAGTGGCATGCGGAGTGATGTAAAGAATATTTTAGAAAAAGAATCGTGAGAAAATATTGCTTCTTTGCTTCAATATCCTTGACAAGAATCATGGTAGCCTAATCGCCCTGTCATCGTCTCTCCTGCAATTGTTGTATCGCTCTCTGTTTCCTTGTCCCGGAGTTTCCTACTTTTTTCGCGACTGTCGCTGAAATCAACTCGGAGTTTGGCTCTGGGTCCTGCGCACCCTTAATTCAATATCTGTATTTGCCTTTTCTGTTTGAGATTTTAATATATCTGATTTATTACTATCAGATTTATGAGACAACACGGATTTTATTATGATTATTATGATTTTATTATGATTGATGATTTTATTATGATTTTATTATGACACGGTTTTATTATGATAGGAGTTTTCTGCATTAACCCCTTCAGACTGTACCATTACCGGCTTGGATTCCAAGAAATTTGTCTCATCTACAATTACTTCGCTAACAATGGCAAATTTATTGCGTTCCACATCCCACACTTTATACCTATTCGATTCATAGCCAACTAGAATCCCTTTCCAAAACTTTTCCTAAAATTTTGTTTGTCTTGTTTTATTATGAACATATACTGTCGAACCGAAAATTTTTAAATATTTTAGTTGAGGCTTTCTATTATGGCACAATTCACATGATATTTTTAATTCCTTTAACGCCTTAGATAGGGCCAAATTGATCAGAAACGTTGCAGTAAGCACGGCTTCACCCCAAAAAACCTTTTCTAAATTTGCCTCGGCAACCATTACACGAGCCCTTTCGATTATCTAGAGACGCGGTAGCGTCTCGACGCCAACTACATGAAAAATTATACGCCACCGTGTATACTGGAGCTGACGCTGCCACGTATCTTTTACCCGTAAAACTGCGATTCCAACCTACCCCGAAACTTCTGTCATTAATATCTCGTCACGCCTGCTGCATTTTCTAAATCTAAAGGCATTTTTCTAATGTAAATCGCATATAAGCTTTCGAATAAAACCAAAATCAATAAAATCGGTCTATGTACAACTGAGATATCGTAATATCATGTCATGAATCGGTCAGAAATTGTAGATTTTTCTTCTGATTCTGATTCTTATTTTTTTCGTCAACACTTAGCCAATAAGTGCTAAAACCGTTCGTCGATTCGTCAACTCTCGGAATCAGTCGGCAAGGCTCTTCGGTCGGAATTGTAATATGGCTGTCACTCATGCCGCTCGTTCATTTCTAACCTGTAACTGTCAGTTTGGATTTGTGACATTTGGTTTCTTGCAACAAGACTTTCTGACATGCATTCTGCGTAATTCTGAAAACTTAAAGGACTGAAACTGGAATTATAATACAATAAATTTTGCGTTACCAATAGTGGATCTCTTTGTACATTTTCCCACTTCATTTATTAACATTTAAATTTGTTACAACAAGATTTTCTGCCACGCGTTGTGCATACTTGTGAATTTTATTCTAATACAATAAATTGTGCGTTACACATAGTGGATCTCTTTCTTTATTTCTCATTTCATGTTTAACATTTCAATTTATAGCAACAAGACATTTTGCGATGCGTTGTGTGTACTTTGGAAACATAAAAGACTGAAACTGGTATTATAATATAATAAATTGTAGGTTAGAAATAGTGTAGACCTCTTTTTTCATTTCATACTTCATTTTTAACATTTAAGTTTGTTACAACAAGACTTTCTGCCTTGCGTTCTGTGTGCTTTTGAAACCTTAAAGGATTCAAACTGATCTCCCATTTTCTATTATTTGAAGTCATTCACTATAGAAATTAGCTTTGTAAAAAGAAGTGTGATCCCCATCAAAAACTTCAAAAAAGTAAAAAAATTACGCAAAGTACATGAAAAAGTGGAGGACTTAAAGAGTAATCATAGAAAAATAGAAGATCCCCCTAAAAAAATTCAAGAAAGTAGAAAAAGAAGCGAAATCGAAACGAGCAGCCAGTACATGAAGGTCCTTTCCAGTAAAGTGCAAGGTGACACTGTGTAACATAATATCAAATTCGGTGCTTTCCCACTATGCGCAGCTAAAATGCTGTGTTCAATAGTGCAGACGTTCAGACCCTAATGACAACTCATGTAAACTGACTGCTCCGCACTTTGGCGGTGAAATGAAGAAGCTAAATGTTATCGTTCAGGATCAATCATTATAAGAGCAGTCAGTTTACATGAGTTGTCATTAGGGTCCGAACGTCTGCACTATTGAACACAGCATTTTAGCTGCGCATAGTGGGAAAGCACCGAATTTGATATTATGTTACACAGTGCCACCTTGCACTTTGCTGGAAAGCACCTTCATATACTGGCAGCTCATTTCGATTTCACTTCTTTTTCTACTTTGTTGAATTTTTTTAGGGTGATCTTCTATTTTTCTATGATTACTGTATACATATTTTGTTTTCTTCATATCTTTATATTCATAAGGCTTTTCCAGAAGAGGCTTTAGGATTTTGTTTTTTAATAAAAATATTATAGAATATGTATGCCCGTTTTTGTTTTTTTTTTTTTTAAATTAAAGTACTCACAGATGTCGTTTAAGTATTCACCATGACTACGCTGACAGGCGTATTTTGTTATCAGAACAATAAAACATAAAAGAAAGATAACTATACGTTATACATCGCAAAATTGTAAACTTATATCATGGACCTATACATGTTCTAAAAGAGTCAATTCAAACAAACTCGAAGTCTATATTTTCCCATCTTGATAAAAATTATTTTTATTGCTGTGTAGGTGTGGTTCTGGTAGTGTTCGGTATCTTGGTGTTGGTACACGGTGCCTCGTTAGGCGGTTCAGGTGCAGGACTCTGGGCAGGTGCGGGTGCCCTTGTTGCAGGAGCTTTGGGTGTCGTCGCGACGCTCGCTACATCGTCGAGCAAAACGAACTCCAGCTTTTCGACGGCTCACCTTGCTGCGAGCCTGATCGCCCTTGCCCTTTCGAACATGGCCGCCATTACGGCCTTGACTGCCATCGTCAGGGACTCCCAGAGGACACCGGAAATCACTTTACTCACTATACCGGTATGTAACGTTTACGCTTTCAACGGTAACTTCTGTTTCTGCTTGTTTTGCAACAGACGCTGACATGCATTAGTATTTAAGAGTACTACAGTATGTATTCGGGAAGTCATTACTGTATGTATTTATGGCGAAGCTTGTAAGAACGATATAAAAGCGACTATTCCGTGAAATTGAATATGTATTTAACGTCCTAATGTTATCGTTCAGGATCATAATTATAAGACTGTTAATTTTCGAACGGAAATCAGTAATAGAGATCCCCATAAAAAACTTCAAAAAAGTAAAAAAATTACGCTAAGTACATGAAAAAGCGGAGGACTCAAGAAAGTAGAAAAAGAAGTGAAATCGAAATGAGCAGCCAGTACATGGAGGTCCTTTCTAGTAAAGTGCAAGGTGACACTGTGTAACATAATATCAAATTCGGTGCTTTCCCACTATGCGCAACTAAAATGCTGTGTTCAATAGTGCAGACGTTCAGACCCTAATGACAACTCGTGTAAACTGACTGCTCCGCACTTTGGCGATGAAATGAAGAAGCTAAATAGTGTATCAACCACAAACTGAGACTGTTTAGACATTTGCCTAGATGTACGTGGCCTGGAAGTCAAATGCTTGGTAGATATGAATTACGGTTAATCGTTACCGAAGACGTATGCATGATTCCACATCAGAGGTAATTCTCTTGACTCGTGTCTATTTAGCGAAGCTATCGAGAATTTAATGGTGATTTAAGCAGGAAAGCAGGACTATCGCAGACTTATTAGTCTCTCTGTAGCAAACAGGGCAAGCAAAAATCAACAAATAATGATTAAGTAGTTGCATAAATTCGAAAATATTGTAAATTATCTTATCTTTTATCTCCTCGTTGCTTTGAAAAAAAGATGTTAATGTCATATGTGTATGTTGTGTTTGAGGTGTCGAAAATGTGACGATGAGAAGAAACTGTGACGAACAGAAAGTTATTGCGACGAACGTTCTCGTAGGACACGTAACGGCAACCGCCGTTGTACGTAAAACGTGGCGAACAAAACCACGCGCACGTGCGCCACTTTTTCCGGTCGAGACGCTTCTGCGTCTTTCTTACTCTTCTTGCCCGCTCTCTGCGCTCGCGTGTGCGCACTGTATTAAATAAATGAGAATCTATCTAACACCCTCTTTGCTAACAAAAAGTTCTTGTACTATGCATAATGGAAAAATACAAACGAAAAGAAATCTTTGGTTGAAAACAAGAATAAAAAAAAAACAATGTTTGTGATATTTATTCTAGTATCTTATAATAACTTATTTGTAGATAACTTCAAAGTCTTTCAGTTGCAAAGGTAAGTTCAAATTTCTCCGCGGTCTTTCCGCCGTTTGTCTGGGCGTACTTGTAATAAGGTCCGCGCCACTTTGTGTTGTTCTTCCGGCTGCGTTGCCGGAGTTTGTGTCGGTATTTGTCGTAGTGACACTTGTGTAAGGCTAGGTGCATCCTCCGCAGGTTCTTGACGGACAGTTTCCGCTGTAGTGGGTGTATCACCAACGGTGGAGAAATCTATATCTTTCAAAACAGAGCTCAAAAAATCAGCTGATTTCGCGGGTGTCTTTTCGCCTATTGCCCGCATCTGATTGACGTGTCTCTTCCAGATTCGTCCATCATCCAACTTAATTTTGTAATGCAACTCGCCTATTCTTTCTATTATCTTTCTGAATTCCCATTTGTCTGTGCCTAGGTAATTTCTACAGCTTACCCTTTTCTCCTCTTCGAAAAACGCTAATGCTACAGTCTTTTGGCATTGTTTCTCTATTTTTGGGAATAATAAATCCAAACGTGTACGTAATTTCCTATTAAACATTAATGTGCCGCATTTCGATATTGTAGTAGAATTTGTTGTAACGCCCTATGTAAGTTCGCTTGATTAGGTCGCATACGTCACAAAAAGTTTTTGATAGTTTGCACATAACGTTCCGCTTGGCCGTTAGTTGAGGAGTTGTAAGGTGCTGTGAGTTTCTGAACGATTCCATTTTGATTTAAGAATAATGTGAATTCATTACTTCTCAACGTCTTGCCATTATCGGAGACCAATTGTTTGGGTAATCCAAAAGTAGCGAAAATTTCCCTGTACACTTCGATTGTAGTTTTCGTGGACATATCTTCGACTATATGTACTTCCGGCCATTTCGTGCACGCATCCACCAAAACAAAAAAATAGTACCCTAAAAAAGGCCCTGCAAAATCCACGTGTACGCGACTAAAAGGTGTTGCAGGTGGTTCCCACACGTGTGGTTCTATTTTAATTGGATTGTTTTTGAATGAATTGCACTCTTGACAATTTTGCGCGAGTGCCTCAATGTCGTGATCCATATTCGGCCACCATACATAGCCTCTAGCAGTGATGGGCAAAACCCTAGGCTTCGAATAAATCTGAAGTTTGCCGATTGTTTGTCTCGTTTCCTCTCTTGAACATTTTCCAAAGAAGGAAACGAGACAAACACATCGGCAAACTTTAGATTTATTCGAAGGCTAGGGTTTTGTCCATCACTGGCCTCTAGCAATGCTTTTCATCTTAGCTATTCCAAAACCTACATGTAATTCTGACAATATTTTTTTACATAAAGCTGCTTTTACATAAACCACCCGGTGTCCTCTCAAAATTACCCCATTTTGTAATGTAAATTCTTTTAAGTTTACTGTTCCGTGGCAATCTCGCGTCGACCGATTGGCCGTCACGGTAATTCAACGCGGATTGAATTCTTCGGCAGAGGTTGTAAGTCTCGGCCTATCCCTCGGACTCGTTGTCTTACCGTGACGCGTTGTTTCCGTAAATTAATGCGTAAACAACTGTTTCGACAATAACTTTGTTTTGACTTTCGAATTGACTATGCGAGTGACTGTTCGACGTATGATTTCGAAGTTGTCTATTCGGCGTTCGTTTTCGAAGTTGTATATTCGGCGTTTGTTTTCGAAGTGACGACCCGCCGTCGTCTTGACTACCGCGACGGTGTCGGAGTCTCAGGTCACACGCTGATTGGTTTTCGCAAAATTGGAAAATTATCAATCAGCGTGTCCCCGTGTGCATTGGGCCCACCCTTCCTAGCTCCCTTAGAGCATCTTCGTTTAAGAAGGGTGGGAACCTCGGTCGGTAGCGGGAGGACCCCGAAAGTCCGGCAATGCCGGGGCCTTTCCTCCAGGTGAACATGTGGCGTACCGAAAGTACCGTTGGGTCCGAACGTGACTGTGCCAAAGCCACCCTTCGAAAAGACCGAGTTTATGATAGGAAAGCGGCCGTTGAGGACGAAGCAAATTGAAACTTTAACGTTATGGCAGGGTCATCGACTAAAATAAATTACTAAAAACGACTCGAAATGTCGACTCAAAAACGGCTATTTGACGGTCCCGTCATAAATAGACTTTCGAAATCCTCGATCATTTACATTCGCGAAATTATACTTAGGCGGATTATCCTTTACTAATAAAGTTCTTTTTAGTTTAACTAACATTGTATCCTTTTCCGTAGCTGCAGCTAAATCGACATGCGTAATTGGTAAACTTTTGATCGTCTCCAATTGAAACGCGTCAACTACATCTAGGGGTGTATTTTCTCTAATTGGAAGTCGTGACAAACAATCGGCATTTGCGTGTAATTCCGATTTACGGTATTTTATGCTGTATCTAAACCATTGCAAAAAAAGTGCATAATGTTGCATGCGCATTGCGCTATAAGCTGTTAATAAAAGTTAATAAAATTTGTATTAACAGGTGGTGATCTGTAACCAACGTAAAATGCCCACCTACCAGATATTGGTGAAATTTTTTTATTCCGAAGATTATAGCATACGCTTCTTTATCGACCTGGAAAATAGATTGTTGTGTTTTAGACAACGTTTACGATGCAAATTGCATGGCTCACTCTCTACCATCCGGGTACAGGTGTGATAACACTGCTCCCACACCGTAAGGACTTGCGTCCGTTGCTAAAATTAGTGGTGTAGCATACTGTTAGAGTTAGCGTGATCGGAGGGTTCAGAATAAACGGCACTCACGGTTAACTTGATAAAGTTTTAATAATTAAATGTCAAGCGAACACAACAAAAAAACAGAAACACTGCGTGGTCCTTTACTACTACGCTGTACAAGCAAAATAAATGGTATTTGCAATAGTTCCAGTATTTAAAAAAAAGCGAAAATTAACTGCACAAAGCGCGTGGATATTAACTTCTAAAAAGCGAGTGGACTGCGTAATTATAAGCGAGGGTAAAAGCGTTCAGAGTAACTAGCTAATACACGTGCTGTATGTATGAAGCGTAAACTAATAATGGCGTCTCCCATGCGGCATGCCGGCATCGGTAACGACACACCTGCGAGTTAAGATCGCGATCAGCGCGTGATATGAACGCTGATTCGCCAACACATACTGTCGTGTTTTCCACGGTCTTACGGTATGGGTTCTTAAATAGCTACTCGAGTGAATGGTAAAAGGTAGTTTATTTGAATTAACTACAGGTGTAACTCGCTCGGCGGTCTAGACCAGACTGCCTAACTTACGCAGCGTATGACGACTAGCGTCGAATGTCGCCAGTCGAATACATTACAATTCCTCCCCTTTTTAATTGATGCTTACAGTTTTATTTGAGATACGTGATGAACGCCATAAAGTAACACTATTCTTTCTTATCAATTGATCGTTATGACGCTTTACAATTTTCTCCGGCGCCACTTCGACTGCATACGTTGAAGGTGACAGATTTTTTTCTAATTGTGCCTTCAATTCTCTAGCTCCGTAAACTCCGTGATTACCCGACATTACCTTATCCCCTTCATCGAATGCTTCGTTTCGACTCCCTGGTCTAGCTACAATTTGAGCTCGCTGTTTCTTATACACTATGTCGCTTACATCAGGTTTTAACAAGTAGAATCTCGATCTCAATTCTCGCTTAAACACTAGAAACGCTGACGATTTGCCCGTAGTACAATGTTTTGCGTTTCTGTAATCGAACATAAATAGATTTACCGCGTCTTCCAGCTTCCCTCCCCCTTTTACGATTTTCTTTACACCATTTTTAAACGTGCCTACAAAATTTTCAGCTGCGCCGTTCGATGCTGGGTGGTAAGGGGGCGAAGAACTGTGCTTTATACCACTTCGCTTCACAAAATCTTGAAATTCCGCACTAACGAACTGTCTACCGTTATCCGTTACGATATGTTTTGGTAAATCGTATTCTGCGAAAATCTTTTTGAACTCCGAAATAAGTCGATTACTTTTAGTATTTTTCCCAAAATTGATTACGAAAAAAATCTGATTTTCTGAGGACCCGCTAATGAAGCATTTGTGCGCCCGAATCCGGAACGGTGTTCACGTAGGGTTACTCGTTCACCCCATAAAAGGGTCTTAAGACGGGAGGTGGATTATAAAAAAAAAACGACATTTTCGTATTTTAATGCTATTCACGAGGGGAAAAGACATCAAAACTGTGTCTCTCCAATGCCTTGGACTGTACCACATGTGTTTCACGTAACGAAACATCGTTCCACCCCTTAAACTTCGGGTGAACCACCCCTAACTTTGGACCACCCCTGCTCAGCTCAGGGGGCAGTTTTCAAAACGGGATCTGTTGGGCTTTCATTCTTAACGTATCGAGGACAAACATGGTGAATTTCATCACTCTTTGATTTCTGGAAGTCCTCCCTTACGAAGGGGGTTGAAAAGTCGTGAGCTGTTCCACCCCCTCAAGGGGTGGCTATGGGGTGCACGGCATGAGTGATAGCATTTCCTGGATTAGGGGAGTCCAGAGAATGCATCGAGTCCAAAATCGGGACTATCGTCCAAAAATTCGTCGTCCGAGAGCGATTTCAAGGGGTGCATTTTATAGGGGGCATAAAACAGAGTCGCCTCAAAGGTTTTTTTTATTTTTTCACCCCCTTCCGTCATCCCTGGACCCTTCTGAAGTGCCGTTTTTCTGCATTACAGAACACTTCAAAACTAAACCTCACGAAGTTTCCCGAAGATCGGTTGAAAACTCTCGGAGTTATGACGTTTTAAAATAGTGTCCCGTTTTTTTTTACGGCTAGTGTATGACCGCGCTAGCATTTTGATTTTGACTACTCCTAAATGTGACGCGTGCAACTCAGTTAAAATTTCATTTTGCAATGTTTTTGGTATTACAATTCGATAACCCCAAAATAAACAATTTTATTCTACTGATAACTCATGCCTATTTGCATACAATTTTTTTTCACTATTAGACAATTCGTTCGGATTCACAGGCCATCCGTTTACGACAAATTTCACAATATTTCTCAATGTCTGATCTTGTTTTGTTTCCGATTCGATATTATGCCAATCAATAAAATTGGTTCCTTCCCTAATATAATTCATGGGCGATAAGTCATTATCAAAAATTTCGATTGGACCCTCGATCGGTAACCTCGACAAGGCATCACAGTTTTCGTTCTCTTTTGACGTAATATGTTCGATTGTATACTTAAGGGGATGGACACGGGTAATGCAGCAAGGTGACATTACCGGCAAAACTGGGCGTAAAAAGGGGTCCGTGATTTTTCGCTTTTCGTCCTTATATTAGCATATTTTGGGCTGAATGAGGGCTCATTCGAAAGAGGAAGCTTGAATACATCCGGGGCT
>NW_026532723.1:0-1759 GCF_026283585.1 Hylaeus volcanicus | reverse complement strand
CTATGGTAGAATAATTTATTTCAGCCTCGTTCAAGGTTCTAGAGGCGCATACGATAGGGAGATCCTTTCCTACTGGTCCCTGGCTCAAGATGGCACCTACCGCAAAGTCGGAGGCGTCGGTGGTAACGAGAAATGGTTGTGAAAAGTTGGGAAATTGCAGCAGGGGTTCCGAACAAATAGCGTCTTTTAAAATTTCAAAAGAAATTTGGACATCCGCGGTCCAACGAAAAGGTACGTCTTTCTTTAAGAGCTTCGTTAGTGGTTTTGAAATTTTAATCATATTGGGTATAAAACGTCGATAATAACCTACAAGGCCTAAGAATTGCTTGATGTTTTTCCGAGTTTTCGGTATCGGGAAGTTTTTTACAGCTCGAATTTTGTCTGGGTCAGGTTTCACTCCCTCACTAGTAATTTTATGCCCTAAGTACGGAATTTCTTTCTGTAAGAAATGGCACTTTTCTGGTTGTAAAGTTAGACCAGCGTTTTGCAAACGTGCCAAAAGGGCCCTTAATTTGCGTGCGTGTTCTGAAAGGGAGGGCGCATAAATAACTATATCGTCCATATAAACAAATAACTCTGTGCCTTGCAATCCGGATAATGCCAGATCCATGATCCGTTGAAAGGTAGCTGGGGCATTCTTTAAACCAAATGGCATCCGATTGAACTCAAAGTGGCCATGAGGAGTCGAAAAAGCCGTTTTGGGCTTAGATGCAGAATCTACGGGAATTTGATGAAATCCGGATGCTAGATCTAACGTACTGAAGTACTTAGCTTCGCCTAACTGATCTAATATTTCCGTAATATTAGGAAGGGGATAGGCATCCGCCATGGTTTTTTCGTTTAACCTGCGATAGTCAATAACCATGCGTCATCGAGGCTTCCCAGATGAATCGGGTTTTTTGGGGACAATCCATAAAGGAGAATTATAAGGGGACATCGATGGCTGGATTATTTCGCTCTCAATTAGTGAATTTACTTGGGTTTCTATCTCGTTTTTGTGGACCGGCGGAAATCTATATTGCTTCGTGTTTATAGGTAATTCGTCGGTTGTGTTAATGGCATGATGGGGAATATTAGCTGTCTTTAATCTATTACTAGGTAAATGTAACTAATACGGAAACTCGTTGATGATTTCTAAAATACTACTTTTTTCGGATTCATGAAGGTGACCTAATTCAAGAAACCTAAGAATTTCACTGAGCCTTCGAGCGTGATCCTCCGATTTGTCCGCGGGCGGATTTCCTGTACGAGAAGAACGGGGTGCAGGAGGTCGCGAATCAAATTCCTCTAGATCGACAGGGGGAATTGTAATAGTAACATGGTCGCAAGTTGTATTAATTGCGTATAGTTTGACCAGGCCATTTTGTTGGCTGGCCAGAATATCACCTATGAAAATGCCAGGTTCGGCATCAATCCGTTTCGTAGCCCAACTCATTATTATTCCCGGCGGGGACCAAGATCAAAACTTTCGTTCGCGGGGGTAAGACGTGTGATGAAAAGGTGGACGCGAACAAATTCTTTTTTTCGAAAGACAGAATACATGGAAAATTTTCTTTAAATTTAAGGGTTGCCTGTTGTTTTTATAGGAATGCGACTCCTAAAATTCCGGCTTCCTTAATTGGAAAGTCGTTATCGACCAGCTGAAAATGTATGGGGGTGTTGCAAATGAAGATGATTACTTCGCCTCTCGTTTGACCGTTCGCGTTTGGATCATGCCGGTTAGATGATAAATTATTTCAATATCAACTGGTAGATCTGA
>NW_026532722.1:0-4072 GCF_026283585.1 Hylaeus volcanicus | reverse complement strand
TGTCGCTGCCAACTATCACCACGGAGCCCAACGCGTCGGCCACCCAGTTCGGGCGATCGGTGACGCGGTATGGCTCCGCGGCGACCGCCAACCCCACACCTAACTCGGCCAGGCAGTGGATAAATAAGTCCTGCGCCCTGGCCGAGTGGTTGAGGCTGGCTTGGAGGATCCGGACCGGGGGCATGAACTTTAGGCCATGTCCATGGCCTCACCCAGGCCGGATCCTCCCTCCATCGCAGAGGGCGATCTCGCCCGCAGTGCCTCAGACGGCGCCAGCGCCGGCGCATCTGCCGCCGGTCGATTGACCGGCGAAGACTCGCCCGAACTCGTGGTCGTCACGCGAGCCCTCCTCCCCTGCTTTGGCGGTGGAGGGGCACATTTTTTGGCCCCGAGCCGGTGGTCGGCTGGTCTGCCCAGGTCAGCACAGACCGGGCATCGCATGGGCGCCGTGCACTCACGTGCCCGGTGGCCCGCACCGGCGCACCTGTAGCACCGGTCCCCGCGGTCCGCCTCGAGGGGGCATTTCTGCCGCACGTGCCCGAGCTCCCGGCACCTGAAGCATCGGAGGGCTCGCGCGGGCAAGGCCTCCACTCGGGCGGACGACCAGCCGACGAGCAGGCGGCCAGCCGCCAGGAGGGCCCTCATGGCAGCCGCCGGGCAGCGGAGCCAGACGGTTCCCAGCCCGGACCCGGAACAACGGATGATGCCGGTTTGGACCTTGTCCACCGGGCACCCGGTTACCGCGGCAAATGCCGCCGCCACGCCGTCGGCCGTGACGGATTCGTCCAGGCCGCTAACCCGCGCCTCGGCGGATTTAATCGGCCTGGACACCCTCACGTCCGTGCCGGCGAACAGCTCCGCCAGGCGACCGGCCAGGCGGTCCGCCCCGGCAGCGCTGTCCGGGCCCGGGATCTCCAAAATGGAGGACCCGGTCTGCCCCTTGCTGTACCGGATGCCGGTTACCCCGACATCCCGTAACCGCACGCCAGCGACCGCCTTTGCCATGACCTCTGAGTAGGTCATGGCGCTGCCTGGGGCGACGGTGAGGGATACCGCCGCCGTCTTCGGCGCACGCGCCGGACGAACTCGCGGCCCGGCCGGAGCTACAGCCGGCCGCGCCCCGCGAGTGCGAGAGCGTGCCGTCCCCGCACGCCTCTCCTTGCGTCCGAGCACCTTCGACCATGTCTCAGATGCCGGACAGGTCAGGGAGGGCGCGACAGGCGCAGGCGGAGGCCTCGCGTCCAGGTCTCGGCCCGGCAAGGTCGGAGCAGGATGGGCAGCGGCGCCACCCGCTTGCTTCTTCCCGCTCGTCTTCCTGCCTCTCTTCTTCTTCGCGGGCTCCCCGCTGACTGTCCCGGGGCGGCTCCCCACCGCTGAGGAGCCTGGTTGGGAGGGCGCGGCGCGGCCCGCGGCACCCGCTGCAGAGCCCCGCTCGCGGCGGCCACCAGCGAGACCGCCCCCAGGCGCGCCGCGAGGCGCACCTCCATCTCGCCGCAGAGGCGACGGATGAGGCCCTCGGCGTCCACGCTCGGCGCGAGGGTCGCGCCGCCCATCGCAGGCTTCCGCGACGGACCGGCGGGCGCAGGCCGACTCGACCTTGGCGTCGAGGACGCACTCGGCCGCGAAGGGGGCACCGGCACCGATACCGCCGGATCGACGGGCGGCGGCACCGACGGCACCGCGGCAGGCGCGACCGGGCCCCGCGAAAGCCGGGCTTCCAGCTCGGTCACGCGGGCCCTGAGCTTGGCGACCGTCCGCTCCAGCTCCACCTCCCGGGCCGAGGTCTTGACACGCTTCGCCTGTTCGACTGCAGCATGTCTGATGGTGGCCGCTGCAATACGCAGCTGGCGCACCATCGGCCCCTGAAGGTTGTTGGAGCATTTCGCAACCCTCAGGACCGCCTCCAAGCTCTCGAAAATCCGTGAGCCCAGTTCGGCGGTCGGCGCGTGGCGCATCTCCGCCGCCAGCTCCTCTTCGCCCTTGAGGGGCTTGCAGGACCTGAAGATCCGGACGGAGGACACTAAATGGTCCGCGACGTCCATCGCCAGGCGCTGCTCCCTCTCGCTAGGCTTTCGCTTAGCGTCGGCGAGGCCGACACAATCCCCAGCAGTAGGGGGTCGACCTCGCTTCCTCCTTAGCGGCGACTGCAAGGAGCGCGCCGACCACACCGAGCTGTCTGACGCGTCGGAGCCAGCGCCGGTGCCGGACGTGTCTGCAGCCGCCAGGAAGCGGCCGGAGCGGGGCTCCCGCCCCTCCACCCTCTCCAACCGGTCGACGGGCTGCGCGAGAAGTACGTCCTCGCGCACCCTGACGCCGGAAGACGCCGCAGCGGAGGAGGTCCCCGCTACAGACGTCTCTTCACCAGGCGCATTGCTGAACCCGGGGGCCTGGTGGCCCACCCCGGGGTTCTCCCAGTCGTAAGATAACGACGGGGGGGAGCCTGGTCGACTACTCCTCACCGCGCCGGTACTGAGGGATCCGACGCCCTCTGCACCGTAAACGCTTAATCCTCGGTTGTCCATGCTCATTTTCAAAGCACCCCATTGCGGGTGGGCGCCGTACCCATGCCTCCAAACTGGCCATGTCGTCAACAGAGGATCCGCCAGATGCCAGCTCACCGCGTTCGCCCTCCGCATCCAGGAGCACAACGAGGAGGTGCGGTGAGTGGACTCGACCGGACGCAGCCCGCCGACTTCGCCGAAATTCCCCGCCCAGGAGGACGCCGAAGCGCCACCCTGGTGTAAGGGAATATCTGTTAGGTCGTGGTTTTTGACACGACCTGGAGGTTTGTGGAAGAGGCATGGTGACCTCAACCAACTGCCCCAGTGCCAGGAAAGCGTGCGCCCAGCCTCATGCTCCCACCAAACACCTTACCCTACAGTTACCCTACACTCCCGGGCGAGGCCTCCGCCTGCGCCTGTCGCGCCCTCCCTGACCCGTCCGGCACCTGAGACATGGTCGAAGGTGCTCGGTCGCAAGGAGAGGCGTGCGGGGGCGGCACGCTCTCGTACTCGCGGGGCGCGGCCGGCTGGAGCTCCGGCCGGACCGCGGGTTCGTCCGGCGCGTGCGCCGAACACGGCGGCGGTATCCCTCACCGTCGCCCCGGGCAGCGCCATGACCTACTCAGAGGTCATGGCAAAGGCGGTCGCTGGCGTGCGGTTACGGGATGTCGGGGTACCCGGCATCCGGTACCGCAAGGCGCAGACCGGGTCCTCGATTTTGGAGATCCCGGGCCCGGACAGCGCTGCCGGGGCGGACCGCCTGGCCGGTCGCCTGGCGGAGCAGATCGCCGGCACGGACGTGAGGGTGTCCAGGCCGATTAAATCCGCCGAGGCGCGGGTTAGCAGCCTGGACGAATCCGTCACGGCCGACGGCGTGGCGGCGGCACTTGCGCGGTAACCGGGTGCCCGATGGACAAGGTCCAAACCGGCATCATCCGGCGTTCCGGGTCCAGGCTGGGCACCGTCTGGCTCCGCTGCCCGGCGGTTGCCATGAGGGCCCTCGTGGCGGCTGGCCGCCTGCTCGTCGGCTGGTCGTCCGCCCGAGTGGAGGCCTTGCCCGTGCGAGCCCTCCGATGCTTCAGGTGCCTGAAGCTCGGGCACGTGCGGCAGAAATGCCCCCTCGAGGCGGACCGCGGGGACCGGTGCTACAGGAGCGCCGGTGCGGGCCACCGGGCACGTGAGTGCACGGCGCCCATACGATGCCCGGTCTGTGCTGACCTGGGCAGGTCAGCCGACCACCGGCTCGGGGCCAAAAAATGTGCCCCTCCACCGCCAAAGCAGGGGAGGAGGGCTCGCGTGACGACCCCGAGTTCGGGCGAGTCTACGCCCGTCAATCGACCGGCGGCAGATGCGCCGGCACTGGCGCCGCCTGAGGCACTGCGGGCGAGAGCGCCCTCTGCGATGGAGGGAGGATCCGGCCTGGGGGAGGCCATGGACATGGCCTAAAGTTCATGCCCCCGGTCCGGATCCTCCAAGCCAACCTCAACCACTCGGCCAGGGCGCAGGACTTATTTATCCACTGCCTGGCCGAGTTAGGTGTGGGGTTGGCGGTCGCCGCGGAGCCATACCGC
>NW_026532721.1:0-1398 GCF_026283585.1 Hylaeus volcanicus | reverse complement strand
AAGGTAGAAAGCAACACGCCGCTGGTACTTGGAAATATAACGCGTCTATTCGCGCACGGCGGACCAATACGTCTCGAGAAACTCTTTCACTTTCCCGTGAATCGAGCACGTAGATGCTGACAATATACATACAGAATATCATCAAACTAGCTTAGCCTAACAAAATCTGCCGTTGAAATTCGACCATCGTCGATTTTGACTGTCGGACCAATACGACTCTCCGAGATTTCGTTATTTCGGAATCAAATAACACCCGAATCGAAAGAAGTGTCATTGGAACAAGAGCAGAGCGTCGGGTCACAGCCGAATCAAGCATTGGAATTTGTCTGTGGAAGATATTTCAGCTTTTACGGGTTGTTCAAGGTAGAAAGCAATACGCCGCTGGTACTTGGAAATATAACGAGTCTCTTCGCGCACGGCGGACCAATACGACTCGAGGAACTTTTTCACTTTCCCGTGAATCTAGCACGTCGACGCTGACTATATACATACGGAATATCCTCAAACGAACGTAGCATAACACAATCTACCGTTGAAATACGACCATCGTCGATTTTGACTGTCGGACCAATACGACTCGCCGAAATTTCGTTATTTTCGGAATCGAATAACACCCGAATAGAAAGAAGTGTCATTGGAACAAGAGCATAGCGTCTGGTCACAGCCGAATGAAGCTTTGGAATTTGTCTGTGGACGATATTTCAGCATTTACGGGTTGTTGAAGGTAGAAAGAAATACGCCGCTGGTACTTGGAAATATAACGATTCTCATCGCGCACGGCGGACCAATACGTCTCGAGGAACTCTTTCACTTTCCCGTGAATCTAGCACGTCGACGCTGACAATAAACATACAGAGAATCCTCAAACTAACTTAGCCTAACACAATCTATCGTTGAAATTCAACCATCGTCAATTTTGACTGTCGGACCAATACGACTCGCCGAAATTTCGTTATTTTCGGAATCGAATAACACCCGAATCGAAACAAGTGTCATTGGAACAAGTGCAGAGCGTCTGATCACAGCCGAATCAAGCATTGGAATTTGTCTGTGGACGATATTTCAGCTTTTACGGGTTGTTCAAGGTAGAAAGCAATACGCTGCTGGTACTTGGAAATATAACGAGTCTCATCGCGCATGGCGGACCAATACGTCTCGAGGAACTTTTTCACATTCCCGTGAATCTAGCACGTCGACGCTGACAATAAACATACAGAGTATCCTCAAACTAACTTAGCCTAACACAATCTACCGTTGAAATTCGACCACCGTCGAGTTTGACTGTCGGACCAATACGACTCGCCGAAATTTCGTTTTTTTCGGAATCGAATAACACCCTAATCGAAAGAAGTATCATTGGAACAAGAGCAGAGCGTCTGGTCACAGCCGAATCAATCA
>NW_026532720.1:0-1379 GCF_026283585.1 Hylaeus volcanicus | reverse complement strand
GATTTATTTATAACTTGTGTGTGATATTATTACGTGGTTTTACAGAAGCGAATAGGTAACGAAAAATTTTCCGTATCACCGTGGAAAAAAAAATCTAAAAATTCTGTTTGTATGTGCATATCATAATACAAATTTAGGTAAATGTTTATTTTGTCGAAATAGGAATTATCTGTATACATCGTTTGACAGATATAGGTTAGAGTGAGGGATAGTTTAATGCCTGTTATTAATGCAGTCAGACATAATTCTACCAGATTCTGCAAGGAGTTATGAACAGGATACAGTATTGTTGCCTTGTATTACATATGTCCATGCATTAGATCCATAGTACACTTTACCAATGCAATATGGCAATGTACTTCTATACCGCTATCTTTTTAATGTGATACTTACCTGTTTCCAACAAGAAGTGGACCATAAAGCATCCTTCAATGAGAAAGTAAGTAAAATCCACAATTAAAAGTAAATAGTGCTTACCATTATTCGATAAGTAGTTTTCTGTGCTTAAACTATGTGTGCTATCGTAGTAAATAGTTGGCAAGTTGAAATACCATATCCTAACACAGTGCGCAGTGAATGGAATTAAGTGATCTATATATAAAGATTGTATGAAAATTATGCTTATACGCTATTTTGCTTATAGACTTTATATTTGAAACTTTGCCGGAAGTATTGAATTTTTAACGCTATAATTTTTATGTCAATATTGGGTTTTGTATATTTAAAGTATTAATTTGGATGTAGTTATCTGTGTACGTAAAGCAGAAATAAGATAATAACCGAGGAGAAAATGATTGATTTTTCAAGGATGATTAAGATGATAATAAATCAGATCAATGAACGTGACACGGAACTCTTTTTAGTGGGATTGTATATTTGAAGGTCCCATTATTCGAGACCTGTGATATGTTGTTGATGATCAGCTGGTGTCTAATGGTAATTTACAAGAAAAAGCCGTTTTGCACTTTGATCTATATTAATAGCCATTACATGCTTTAATTAGTGTTATGCTTCTTCAGTACATACTGTAATTTTTACTTTTGTATACTCTATGTGTTGACAACTTTCACAGTATCTCATAATGTGTACTTGAAGAGAACATACTTGTAATTGAAAGTATGCAGTAGTAATATTTATTCTAATTAAACAATCCTTTACGTAATAAAATGCTTTAAGGGGCTACACTGGTTTCTCGATTGTTAAAGGGAGGTGATTTTCCAAGGCTAAAAAGAAAAGACCAAGCAGATAATCATTTGCAAATTTGAAGAATATATTTTGACACTTTTAATAAGAAAATACTTTTCGATATCTTCGAAATCTCTAATTGTTATAATCTTTTTGATATTATAACAATTGCAAGTTTTCCAAGCAAAAAACGA
>NW_026532719.1:0-2527 GCF_026283585.1 Hylaeus volcanicus | reverse complement strand
ATCTTGACTAATGCTTGGACCACGACGCTGTCCCAGGTGCCGTAAGGGTCGGTGAATGAGATGCCCTTGCAGCTGCCCTCGGTGTCGACTGATCCAGCTAACGTGAGGCTGTGTGTGATTGTTGAATTTGGTTTCAGTCCAGTAATTTGATTGTTAAGGCCAAACAGCATCGCACCAGTGGCGTGGAGTGTTTTGCAGAGGTCTTTAGAAACATCGTAGAAGTATTGTTGGCGTCCGTTCTTTACTATTGAATTATGGGAATGCATCCCACAATAGTAAATTGTCCTGTCTACTTCGATTCTGCATTGCTGCACCCAAGTACTGTCGAATTCAGCTAGTTACAATTGCTGAACGTTCTTGGTTTCGGTAGTCGGTTGGAGAGTCGAATATTCACATTCTCCTATAGCGAGGAGCGAAATGGTGGAGATATTTAATTTTTCGCCGCCGCAGTCGTAACCTACTATAGCGGTTACGCTAGTAAAAGTTAGCGAAATCGATAAAAATGTGAACCACATTTTGAATGTCTGTTAGTACGTCACTGAGTGTTCGTGTTTTATGCAGCGCGGCACTGAATGTTCATTTAAAATTCACGTCACTAAGTGTTCGTGTTTTATGTAGCGCGGCACTGAATGTTCGTTTAATATACCGAATGTTCGTGTTAAAACGCAGCGCGGCACTGAATGTTCGTTTAGTACACTGAATGCTCGTGTTAAAAACGCAGCGCGGCACTGAATGTTGTTGTGTCCTGGTTGCTGTTTCGAGGACGAATGAATATCCTGGAGCGTTAATCTTGGTTATGTATGTGTCATTCTTGTAGTGGTAGTGGTGGTGGTGGAAGTTCCTTTGGTCTTACCAGCGTGTAATCACCTGCGCCAGGATTCCTTCTGTTTCTATTTCCTGAACCCTGGTTTCCGTCATGTTGATCCATTCCTCAATGCACTCCGTGCATCGATGCGCTGGCTTGAGCCTTGTAATAATTTCCTTGCACTGGAGACATTTCACCACTCGTCGTGCATGTATGGTGGAAATTATGGAATGACCATTTCCCCTTCGGAATGTCCCGCGGTCCTCGAGAGTTAAATGGTTGTAGCAGTTGTTACATAACAACATATTGTTTTTTATGAAGATGGTGCCAACGTCGGTGACGCAAGCCATCTTCAAGAGAGACTTGTATGTCTCAGGATGGTCCTGTGGACGGACACCGTCTATGGGGCCGTACAGCTCCATCTCCTCCTCGTCGTCCAATTCGAAGAGGATCTTCATATCGATGCGTCGAGGTCAAGGGTAAGTACTCGAATGAATTTTGTTTTAGGGAACCTCGTATATATATGTTCGCTATCGTTGAAGTGGGGAAGTTAGGAGACAACTTATATATATTTACATAATTTTAGCTTATTGGTATGCACTATTTTAGTTTTATTCTTACCGATTTCTAATTTTACATTATCTTTACTTATTATTTCTAGTATTGTGTATGGTCCAGTGTAATCACTGTCTAGTTTGCCCTTTTTCGGCTCCTTTAGAAGGAAAACTCGATCGCCTACTTTAAATTCTATAGGTCGTATTTTCTTGTCATAGTATAATTTTGAACGGTTTTTGGAAACGATCAAATTTTCCTTTGACGCTTCTTGTAGTCTATCTAATCGTGTTTGTAGTGATCGCAGGTAAGTACTGTATGTCTCGTTTTCGATTTCCGTTTCAAGTGGGGTTTTTCCAGGTAATCGTGCTAATCTTCCGAAAACTAATTCGTGCGGAGTGTGTCGTGTACCCTCGTGGACACTCGTGTTGTACGAAAATGATGCCATAGGGAGCCATTCGTCCCAATTTCCGTTTTTGTTAATAAAATGTTTTAGATACTCCACCAAGACAAGATGCGAACGTTCGAGAGAGCCGTTTCATTGAGGGTAGAATGCAGTGGTTTTGATGTGGGAGATCTTGAATTTCTTTGCTACTACGCGCATTAATGCGCTTGTAAAATTTGTACCTTGGTCTGTTAATAAGGCCTTCGGACAGCCAAATCGGCAGATAAAATCGTTTGTAAATGCTTCCGCGATTTCGACGGAGGTAGTTTGTTTTAAAGGTGGTGCTAAACTATATTTCGTTAATAGGTCCTGTATTGTTAAGATATGTGTGGAATTCGATGGAGTGGGAGGAAGAGGTCCTACTATATCCATGGCAATTTTATCGAAAGCTAGTCCGTGTGTGTCTGTCAAAGTCATGGGTTGTCGTGTCTTTTGTCTCGTTAATTTCTGTGTTTGGCAGCTAGCGCAATTTTGAATAAATTTCTGTACATCTTGTTTGAGATTAGGCCAAAAATAGTTTTGTCGGATTCTAGCATATGTTTTTGTTACACCTTTATGACCGCCGAATGCTGATGCGTGTTTTTCAATGATTACGTCTAATCGTCTATCTTCCGCGGGGAGTTGAACAGTATGGGTGCATACGATAATTTTGCAAGTGAAGTCGGATAGTATATCTGCGATTAGAGTTTTAATAGTCGGCCAATCGATATTGTCTAAAAATGTTT
>NW_026532718.1:0-6839 GCF_026283585.1 Hylaeus volcanicus | reverse complement strand
TACCTACCCTTCCGCACACGCTCTACCTGAAAATCATACATCTTTTGAATACTTACGCTGCCATCTTGCCACGAGGATGTTCCGGATTTCCGCTCGGTCTGGAACCTAAAAAGAGAAGAGGAATAACTAATCTAATTTATCATCTAATACTTACCTGGGAGGCTTCTGTTGATCCATCGTTGTAGTTTCCGCTCGGCTACACCATCTGCCCTCCTCCTAGGATACTGGTCTACGATACCTGAAAACAAGAAAGGAGAATTAGTAGTAATATCTAATCGAGGCTAGGACGCGTCGCTCCTTGGCTCCTAAATGACGACCAAATGCTCCTGTAACGTCCCGGCGTCGTCGATCCGGTCGCGTGGCAGGGTCGGGAATTTCTCGGATTGCCGGTTATTACCGCAGATTCATAAGTAAGTTCTCACAAATCGCGAAACCTTTAACTTCGTTGCTTCGAAAAGATGCCAAATTTACATGGGGCCCAGATCAAGAACGATCCTTCTCTACCCTACGCGAAGCTCTATGCCAAGAGCCCATTTTACATTATCCTAACTTCTCAGAAACTTTTCATATCACCACCGATGCGTCCGCATACGCTATCGGAGCAATTTTGAGTTAAGGGGAAATAGGAAAGGACAAACCAATTGCCTATGCGTCCCGAGTGTTGCAAGGGGCAGAAATGAACTACTCCACCATAGAGAAGGAGTGTCTAGCAATCGTTTACGCAGTTCAACATTTTAGGTCATACGTTTACGGCCGCCAGTTCAATTTAATCACTGACCACAGACCCCTGGTCTGGATGCATTCGGTACGCGATCCTACGTCACGACTACTTCGCTGGAGGCTGAAATTAGCCGAGTACGAGTACCGAATAATTTATAAAGCCGGGAAATCTAACGTCAATGCAGACGCCTTGTCTCGCAATCCCGCAGTCCTTCCTATTAGCTCGACAGATTCCTCAGACTTCGATGCTATTATTGACGCCCCTCCTCTCCCTCTTACACACTCGCTTCCTTCCACTTCCCGTGAGGAACATACCGAGGTCATTCCCGCGAACACTGGAAGCCAGGAACAGCAAGACAACGAGGAAACAGAATCACAAACAAGTGATGAGGAAGACGGGCCTCTTTTCTCCTACCCTGTGGAACAAAACGAGCCGCCTGAATCAAGCCGCCCGGCGGGAAACCGCATCTCTGTAACCAGAGACCGACTCATCATGCTACGAGGCAATTTAGCATGCTTCGTAACTGAAGATGGGCAACCTTTAGACCAGGGAGGAATCGAGTTGGCACTCGAAAAGAAATTGAAACCTCCTGGCAATATGTGCGTGGGAAGAGCTAAGGTGCGTACCCACGGTTCCCACCACCTAATTCTCCTTCCTGTAAAAGAAACAGGCATCCGCAGACGACGTGGTAGAATGCTTAAGGTCCCTTTTGGACGCGTGTAAAGAACTCGGCCTAGACTCCGTAAACCTCTCGCGGAGTAGCATTGACGACGTTTCTTGGCCATTCATACGGGAAAAGTTAATGGATATATCCGAGGACACGAACATCCACATTCTCGCGTGTTCTCACGAGGTCAGAACTCCCCGTGACGACGAGCGCGATGACATAATCCGGGAAAATCACGTTTCTGCATATGCAGGGCAGAAGGGAATTTCCAAGACGTATCGAAGAATACGGGAAAGATATATTTGGCCGACTATGAAACGCAATGTGACTTCATGTATAAACCAGTGCGAAAGTTGTCAACGACTCAAATTAGTGCGCGTCAAAACACGCCAACCAATGATACTCACGGATACGCCGGGATTGGCATTCGACAAAGTTTCAATAGATATTGTAGGACCGTTACCCACAACAAAGAACTTAAATACGTATATCTTAACCATACAGGACATCCTAACTAAATATTCTATGGCAGTTCCCTTAAAACATGCAAACACCGCGGAAACCGCGGATGCTCTCATCATCCCACTTGATCTGTAAATTCGGCGCCCAGAAAGCAATTTTATCAGACCAGGGTACAAATTTTACAAGCGCGTTAATGAAAATAATCACGAAACGATTTAAAATCGCACATTTAAAAACCACCGCGTTCTACCCACACAGCAACGGGTCACTAGAACGGTCGCATCACGTACTCACAGAGTATTTAAAACAATACGTCTCTCACGACAATTGGGACGAGTGGCTAAATTTCGCTATGTTCGCATATAATACAAGCGTGCATGAAGGGACTCTCTAAGCCCCACACGAACTCGTGTTCGGACGCATCGCACGCGTTCCATCCGCGAATGCATACCTCCATCTTAATCGCCAGACTAACTTCGCCGTAATCGTTAGAACAACATTCTCAGTAATCGCATATCAACATCCGCCGAATATCTTATGTACACATCCGCCGATAACTTTAAGAATAACATCCTCCGATAATTATACCATCGCCGAAACTCAGATAACTATAAGCTAATACTTCTAAGAACCTCCTGTAAGAAAAACATCACGTGACCACTTCCGAACGATATATAAACCCTCTGAAATTGTAACACAGCGCTCAATGCCCGGTATCGTCGACGGCTACGAACACCCGACTTTGTCGTCACGTTCTTCGCCGATACTCAGGGTTCGATCCACTTCAATTCTGTACAACCACTTCGGTTCCAATACTAAGTTTGTACTACGCATTAAAACATAAAGTATATTTTTATTATTAAATAAAAGTGTCATTTAATTCAGTTTGAATTCTCTCATTGATTATACTACCTCGCGTCTCAACGAGCTCGATAGAATAATTCCCTCAATTACGCTGGATTCAGAGGTGCGCGAATCAGCCGCACGGGATCTACTTACTGCATAATTGAGTGGCCACGCCTAGCTCATGGGACGTACGCGACACGGAGGCCGTCGTTATCATCTACGGAAAATAATTAGAGACCTGCACGCACCGGCGTGCATTGCCAAGTCAGTAGCGTTACATCCTAGTAACGCACACACATATATTTATATATACGTACATGTATATACACACATATTTTTTCGCGACATTATCTTACAATATTTACCTACTATCAATAAACAATCGCTCGCTATTAACATCAATTGCCTACTGTCAGTAAATAACCACAGACTATTATTATTATTATTATTATTATTCACCGTCGATAAATAAATTCACCGTCGATAAATAACCAAGCGACATTACCACACTATCATTTACTCACAGTCGATACATAACCATATACCATTGTTAACATATATTTACGGTCGACATCTTACACGCATATTAATGCATTAACTAACCTACGTTGCGAACCATTTATATTAAGCACACAGGAAATAATATTCTCCCACGAGTAATAATCTCTAACAGTAAGAAATTAAATCCCAGCCAGAGATTAAGCAAATAATCTAACGCGAGAAGTAATACAATATTAAACGTCCGTTCGCCTTCGACATCGGCAGACGCCGAGTCAGCAATAGATAAGGCACGATCAAGTCTCCGCGGTCCAGCGCGCACCGGATGCGGAGTCAGCAAAGATAAGGGACGCCTCTCCGAGGCGTGAGACTCAAGAAAGCGCTGACCGAAAGATAAGCACCTGCGAGTGCCGAGCATAACGCGCATGCGTCAAACCAGCGATAAATACGAGCCCTGCGCGGCTCCAACAGTTCAGTACAGTTCAGTGCAGTCCAGTGTTACATCCTAGTAACGTACACACATATATTTATATATGCGTACATGTATATACACACATATTTTTTCGCGTCTTTATCCGGGTCTTCCTGTCGTCGTTCTGCGGCATTTTGATCTGAAACAAGACGTGACAAGAAAAAATTGGTGACAGCGGTGGGATAGATTAAAAATTTTGTGAAATTAATACGCCAAAGGTGGGATAGATTAAAAATTTTGTGAATTTAATACGCTAAATTGTGGGCTTGCACTTAAAATCTTAACCCTAATTTGCCAAAATTCGCTGTTTAATGGATTAAAAAGTGAGATTTCATCGTTTCTTGCAACTATTATTTGATTTTCTCCAAAATTCTTACTATTTATACGATCTCGTATAAATTAAAAGAAACTAACAAACAGATTCTCGACATCAGGGCCTAAACAATTTTACTAAAACCTTGCTATAAAGACGTAACGTATTTTCAAAAAATAATAATTCGATATGAGTTCCAAAGACGGCGTACAGACACGCTCCGCTACAACCAGTTCAACGCCGTATACGATCGACGAATTAGAAACAATGGCCGAACACGTCAAACAACGCGAAGAAAGAGTACGCAAACTAGAACGACAGATAGAAATAGACAGACACACTCTGGAAAAACAAATAAACGATCAACAAGCCTGTATGGACCAAAGAAAAGACTCTATGATACCGGAACACATGGAGATTTTACAACAATTAACGTTAGTAGTTCAAAAATTAAGCAACGATATGAAAGATTTAAAGAATCGATCCGCGATTCCAGAACGTGCACCTAGCCGCGAAGGTCTCACCTACGAAGATCCTGTAAACGATCAAAGACTCTCGACAGACCCCACACCATTAGATTCTAACTCATCAGGCATTCACAAAAGAGTCAAGGAAGCGACAGACGGAATTCAAAATTTTGATGGCACAAGGTCCATGGTTATCCCTTTTTGCGAATCATGTCTCAGAGCACGCGATTATTTACTTCCAGGCGACGAACCGCTCTTAACGCGAACCATCCTTAACAAACTCCGCGGACCAGCTTACAGAATTATTGGTCGATCACAGTTTAAAACGGTAAATGAATTATGCGACAAAATACGACGATTATTCTCCCCGATGAAAAGTGCAAATTTCTACAGAGGTGAGCTAAGCCGAACTTTTCAAGCACCACATCAACCAGTATTAGACTACGCGATTAAAATTCAGGAATTCAGGGATCTAATACTAGACGGAGATCAACAGAGATACGGTTTACTAGACGAGCGAACTGAATACGAAGTACAAAAAGAAACATTAGAAGCTTTCATTCAAGGCTTACTACCCGACATTGCCACTCGACTGCGTATCGAAGGTTACAAAAATTTAGACGACGCTATTGAAAAGGCGATTCGCATTCACACAGACATCATGGACGAGCAATCACGCTTCAGGCGAAATTATAATTTGAACTACGATAGAAAGCTAGATTACAGACCCAAGCAATATGAACGACAGGACAAACCTCGGTTCGATTATAACAATCAGGATAGACCTCGACCCAATAATAATAATAACAATAATTTTAATCGTAACAACTATAACGGTAACCCTGAGAGACCTCGACCAAATTACAACCACCTCAACTACAACAACAATAATAATTTTGGAAACAATCGGGACAACAGGTTTAACTACGGCGAAAGATTCGGTAGCACGAACACCAACACAAGACCAAATAATTATTCTAACCAGAGCGCGAGGCCGCCCGACAAACAATGCCGCTATTGCAAAACATCGGGTCATACTATCGAAGAATGTCGAAAATTACAAGCACGCAGACAATACGAACAAAATCAATCCAAAGCAGAAGAAGCAAGGGTCAATACCGTTCAACAGACGTGCACGTACTGTCAAAAAACAGGTCACATGGACGAATATTGTCTAGAACAGAGATTCGATGAACCGTCGGGAAACGACGAGGTTCCCCGATTCAATCAGGGCGCCGATCGCGAGAACCAACCAGCAGAAGAGCACCCAACAATGACGCAAAATCCAGAACCATCCTCCTAAGTTTAAAGGCGAAGAATCAAACATCCTCCATCAACGCCCCCGTCGAGCAGAATTTAACTATATCTAAACCTGTACAATCAGTCGCGCACAGTATTATGGCCAAAATGGGATACGTACCAGGCGAAGGGTTAGGAAAACATAACCAAGGACGAACATCACCTATCGAATGCACACCTAAAAACAATAAGAGGGGCTTCGGATATATAAGCTCGGGAAAAGTCAACGGCCCGCCACAGGCCCGCGCTGGGCAGGGCCTATCGTCAAACAGAAACCGCGGATTATACCCAACGACAGGAACATCGAAAGGAACACTCCGACAAAAGGAAACAACCTCAAACGAAGAGGAATCAGCGAAAGGAATATCGCATGCCGAGGACAGTCTACTCGGACGATTATTCGAAATATAAATCTGCATCCCATCAACGGTAATTCAGTACCTATGATTAAACTTTCTTTTAATGGCTCCGATAAATCTCCTATGTTTATGATCGACTCAGGCGCAGAAATAAATCTAATTAAGGAATCGGTACTCCCCGCCTCTCACAAGCTTGATACCAGCGTATGTCCAACCCTTAGGGGAATTGGGCAAGGGTTAGCCCCAACGTTAGGACGAGTTTTCTTATGCACTCTCGGGTATAAAGTCCCATTCTACGTCGTAAAGAACGATTTCAATATCCCTCATGACGGGATCCTAGGGGCCGATTTCCTTCAAAATCATTCAGCCAAAGTCGACTATGCGAAACAAATCGTTAAATGGAATCAATGGATAATACCATTCTATGTTACAAGCAAAATCAACCTAAGAGCCAGATCGGTAACGCCGATAAACTTGTTTGCAATACATTCAACTGAAAAAACAGGGTATATAAAGTTAATAACGTTCCAGAAAGGAATATTTTTGGGCCAATGCGCCGTTACTAATAATATGGGCCGAGCGATGGCCATGTGCTACAATATAACAACGAAGGATGAAGAGATAGAAATTCCAGTAACAGAGTCGTTACCTTTTGACACACCCGAAGATATTGGGTTCAAGAATATTAATAGGTGCACAGCACACGATGAACGAAGAAACGAAATAATCAGCCAA
>NW_026532717.1:0-5382 GCF_026283585.1 Hylaeus volcanicus | reverse complement strand
CGCCACTTTTCGCGGGCCAGCTGCCACCTTTGGCGCCGGTAGGCTTCGACCGTCTCGTCCTGCGGATCGCCTCCGTTCCGGCAGAGATCTTGCACACGCCGATACACGTCGGCGTGTGCCTCCGCCTGGAAATCAAAGGGGACGACCCTCGCTAGGACGGCCGCCGCCTCGTGGGAGATCGTGCGATACCCGCGCGCGATCCTGACGGCCATATGCCGCTGCACGTGGCGCAGCAGGTGCCGTCCACGACGGCAGGCCACCAGGTCGCGCGCCCATACGGGTGACCCGTATAGGGCCATGGATCGCACGACCCCCAGGTAGATGCGGCGGACCCTCTCTTCCGGCCCCCCGAGATTGGGCAGGAGACGACCCAACAGGGTCGTCACCGTCTCAATTCGGGGGACCAGGCGGTCGAAATGCCCCTCCAGCGCCACCGGCCGTCCAGGTCGAGGCCCAGATACTTCATCCGGCCCTCGACCCGGACAGCCGCATCACCCACGCGGTCTGGGGGACCCGCCGCGTCAGAGGTAGCCAATGAAACATGACTACCTCCGTCTTTTGCGGCGAGATCCGAAGCCCCAGAGCCTGGATCCTCGCGACCACGATCGCCGCCTCTAGTTCCGCCAGCCTGTGGACCCTGGTCCCATCCCGACCCACCGCGATGATCAATGTGTCGTCTGCGTAGCAGACCGCAAAGACACCGGGTGGGAGGAGCCCGCGCAACACCGAGTCGTACCCCAAGTTCCATAACAGGGGTCCTAAAACGGACCCCTGGGGCGCGCCTCGGCTGACCCTCCGACGTATCGGCACCCCGCCTTTGCCAGGGTACTCGATCCACCTTTCCGACAGGTAGTCGGCTAACACGACCAGTAGATATGGAGGCACTCCGTGTTCTCGGAGCGCCTCCCGGATCGTGGCCTCCGCCGGCAGGAGCGGCCACGGACCCTCCTCCGGATCTACCGGAAAGAGGGTATCCACGACACGCTCCAGAACGGGGGGGTCGAGGGACTCCGTGACAGGGGGGGGCGGCCGGGCGCATGCGGCCCAGCACAATGCGGTAGGGCCGCCCCCATGGATCCTTGTCCAGAGTCCCGAGGAGCTCTCCCCAGGCGATCGCCTTGGCCCTCCTGATGGCGCGCTGGAGGTCCACCGTGGCCTCTCGGTAGACCTCATACAGCGCCGCCTCCCTCGCCGGGTCGCGGTTCCGTCTCCGGCGGGCCCCCATAAAGCGACGTCGCGCCGCGGCAATCTCGTCGCTCCACCAGTAAGCGGCCCGCCTCGGGAGCTTCTTGGCTCGTGGCATGGCGGCGTCGCACGCCGGCGTCAATGACTCCCGAAACCAGTCAGCTTCCCGATCGACGTCCGCGACCGGTCCAGCCGGGGCATCCGGCCAGGACGCGGCGAGGGCGGCCGCCATCAGGGCGTCCCATCTGCGCGGCGGTCGGCCCGGCGCGGGTCCGCGAGCGGGATGGTACTGAGGGGCAGCGGAGACAACCATAAGGATGTAGGGGTGGTCACTGAGGGACTCCACCTCCTCCGCTACCCCCCATCCCGACACGAGACGCGCGGCGGCAGGCCTCGCCCACGACAAGTCGACGATCGACTCGCTCTGCCACCGCACGCACGTGCTCATGGACCCCCGGTTAAGCAGCCGGAGGTCCGCGCTCGCCGCCCACTCCAGCACCGCCAGACCCCTCGCGTCCGTTGTGGGGCCACCCCACGCCGTGGACTTGGCGTTGAAGTTGCCCAGCACGAGCGTTCGGGCTACTGGACAGCGGGACAATGCGTCTCGGACCCCGTCCATCAGCAACTCGAACGCCGCGAGGGGGGCAACCCGTCGCCGCGGGCGAACACGCGGAGGGCCTCGGTGTCGCCGCCCACTATCACCACGGAGCCCAACGCGTCGGCCACCCAGTTCGGGCGGTATGGCTCCGCGGCGACCGCCAACCCCACACCTAACTCGGCCAGGCAGTGGATAAATAAGTCCTGCGCCCTGGCCGAGTGGTTGAGGTTGGCTTGGAGGATCCGGACCGGGGGCATGAACTTTACGCCATGTCCATGGCCTCCCCCGGGCCGGATCTTCCCTCCATCGCAGCGGGCGATCTTGCCCGCAGCGCCTCAGCCGCCACCAGCGCCGGCGCATCTGCCGCCGGTCGATTGACCGGCGTAGATTCGCCCGAACTCGGGGTCGTCACGCGAGCCTTCCTCCCCTGCTTTGGCGGTGGAGGGGCACATTTATTGGCCCCGAGCCGGTGGTCGGCTGGCCTGCCCAGGTCAGCACAGACCGGGCAGCGCATGGGCGCCGTGCACTCACGTGCCCGGTGGCCCGCACCGGCGCACCTGTAGCACCGGTCCCCGCGGTCCACCTCGAGGGGGCATTTCTGCCGCACGTGCCCGAGCTCCAGGCACCTGAAGCATCGGAGGGCTCGCGCGGGCAAGGCCTCCACTCGGGCGGACGACCAGCTGACGAGCAGGCGGCTAGCCGCCAGGAGGGCCCTCATGGCAGCCGCCGGGCAGGGGAGCCAGACGGTGCCCAGCCCGGACCCGGAACGCCGGATGATGCTAGTTTGGACCTCGTCCACCCGGCACCGGGTTACCGCGGCAACTGCCGCCGCCATGCCGTTGGCCGTGACGAATTCGTCCAGGCCGCTAACCCGCGCCTCGGCGGATTTAATCGGCCTGGACACCCTCACGTCCGTGCCGGCGAACAGCCCCGCCAGGCGACCGGCCAGGCGGTCCTCCCCGGCAGCGCTGTCCGAGCCCGGGATCTCCAAAATGGAGGACCCGGTCCGCCCCTTGCGGTACCGGATGCCGGTTAACCCGACATCCCGTAACCGCACGCCAGCGACCGCCTTTGCCATGACCTCTCAATAGGTCATGGCGCTGCCCGGGGCGACGGTGAGGGATACCGCCGCCCTCTTCGGCGCACGCGCCGGACGAACCCGCGGCCCGGCCGGAGATCCAGCCGGCCACGCCCCGCGAGTGCGAGAGCGTGCCGCCCCCGCACGCCTCTCCTTGCGTCCAAGCACCTTCGACCACGTCTCAGGTGCCGGACGGGTCAGGGAGGGCGCGACAGGCGCAGGCGGAGGCCTCGTCCGGGACGCAGCAGGGGCAGGCGCGGCACGGGGCCGAAATCGGCCCGGCAAGGCCGGAGCAGGATGGGCAGCGGCGCCACCAACTTGCTTCTTCCCGCTCCTCTTCCTGCCTCTCTTCTTTTTCGCGGGCTCCCCGCTGACTGTCCCGGGGCGGCTCCCCAACGCCGAGGGGCCAGGTTGGGGGGGACCCGCAGGAGGGCGCGGCGCGGCACGCGAGGTCGTCCCCAGGCGCGCCGCGAGGCGCACCTCCATCTCGCCGCAGAGGCGACGGATGAGGCCCTCGACGTCCACACCCGGCGCGAGGGTCGCGCCGCCCTCGCAGGCTTCCGCGACGGACCGGCGGGCGCAGGCCTCGAGGCAGCAGGCCGACTCGACCTTGCTGTCGAGGACGCACTCGGCCGTGAAGGGGGCACCGGCACCGATACCGCCGGATCGACGGGCGGCGGCACCGACGGCATCGCGGCCGGCGCGACCGGGCCCCGCGCAAGCCGGGCTTCCAGCTCGGTCACGAGGGCCCTGAGCTCGGCGACCGTCTGCTCCAGCTCCACCTCCCGGGCCGAGGTCTTGACACGCTTCGCCTGTTCGACAGCAGCGTGTCTGATGGTGGCCGCTGCAATCCGCAGCTGGCGCACCATCGGCCCCTGAAGGTTGTTGGAGCATTTCGCAACCCTCAGGACCGCCTCCGAGCTCTCGAAAATCCGAGGGCCCAGTTCGGCGGTCGGCGCGTGGCGCATTTCCGTTGCCAGCTCCTCTTCGCCCTTGAGGGGCTTGCAGGACCTGGAGATCCGGACGGAGGACACTAAATGGACCGCGACGTCCATCGCCAGGCGCTGCTCCCTCTCGCTAGGCTTTCGCTTAGCGTCGGCGAGGCCGACACAATCCCCAGCAGTAGAGGGTCGACCTCGCTTCCTCCTTAGCGGCGACTGCAGGGAGCGCGCCGACGACACCGAGCTGTCTGACCCGTCGGAGTCAGCGCTGGTGCCGGACGCGTCTGCAGCCGCCAGGAGGCCGCCGGAGCGGAGCTCCCGCCCCTCCACCCTCTCCAACCGGACGACGGGCTGCGCAAGAAGCACGTCCTCGCGCACACTGACGCCGGAAGACGCCGCAGCGGAGGAGGTCCCCGCTACAGACGTCTCTTCACCAGGCGCATTGCTGTACCCGGGGGCCTGGTGGTCCACCCCGGGGTTCTCCCAGTCGTAAGATAATGACGCTGGGGAGCCTGGTCGACTACTCCTCACCGCGCCGGTACTGAGGGATCCGACGCCCTCTGGACCGTAAACGCTTAATCCTCGGTTGTCCATGGTCATTTTCAAAGCACCCCATTGCGGGTGGGCGCCGTACCCATGCCTCCAAACTTGCCATGTCGTCAACAGAGGATCCGCCAGATGCCAGCTCACCGCGTTCGTCCTCCGCATCCAGCAAGTCGGTTCTCGCAAGGGAGCGCCGACTCCTGAAGCGGAGACCCAGGAGCACCACGAGGCGGTGCGGTGAGTGGACTTGACCGGACGCAGCCCGCCGACTTCGCCGAAATTCCCCGCCCAGGAGGACGCCGAAGCGCCACCCTGGTGTTAGGGAATATCAGCTAGGTCGTGGTTTTTGACCCGACCTGGAGGTTTGTGGAAGAGGCATGGTGACCTCGACCAACTGCCCCAATGCAAGAAAAGCGTGCGTCCAGCCTCAAGCTCCCACCCGACATGACCCTGATGGCCTCTACACCGACATCTACACCCATTGAGACAGTACCAACAACAACGACAACAAAAAGCTTAGCAAACGAATATGTTTTTGAAAGTCCAAATAGCTATTTCTCGACATCTGCTCGAAGTCAATTGCAAACGTCGGAAGGCGAAGAAACGGTATGTAATCATCTAGGACCACTGAGTCAAAAACACATCGCACCTGTATTACGCGGCGACGTAAACGTTGGTATGGATTACGTGTACGGTGTTTATCTCACCAATGATGGACTGATGCTCGGTAACAAACATGTTGACGTGGACAATGCAGATAACACAATTATCGATGACATTATTTCAAAATGCCAGCGGCGTATTGCTCTTCTAAAACTTATTTCAAAGTGCCAGCGGCGTATTGCTTTTCTAAATATTATTTGAAAATGCCAGCAGCGTATTGCTATTCTAAATATCATACCAAATTCCCAGAGGCGTATTGCTTACTTAAATTTAATTTCAAATTGCCAGCGGCGTATAGCTTACTTAAATTTTATTTCAACTTGCATGCGGCGTATTGCTTTCCTAAATTCCATTTCAAAGTGCCAGCGGCGTAT
>NW_026532716.1:0-1798 GCF_026283585.1 Hylaeus volcanicus | reverse complement strand
GCGGGTTGAACTGTCAGAGTGTAAACAATGTTTTTTTACCGCTCTGCAATTTAAGAATTTATTTTCGAGTTTTTTTCAGATTGTTTGAACGTTTTTCAACTTTTCTTTGCTACAACGTGAAAATTCAATGTTAAATTTCATCGAGAAAAGTGAAGTTTATAGCAATCAACCAAAATTTACGGGAAAAAACTGAATCGATTTGTTTTGTTTTGCCGCTTGAATCAATAACACATAAACATAACCACAACATGTCAACAACACAACCGCACTGCTGCGAAAAAAACGATTGTAAAGGAAAGAGATACAACGGATGGTCACTGAATTGCCGATTTTGCAAAAAAATAATATTTGTGGAATGTTTACGAAATCGAGATGAGCTAAGAACAAAAGATCTGCTGCATGTTTTCGGATTGATGTTAAAAAAACCAACAGATAGTGGTGGTTTCAAATGGGAAGTGCTCGAAAATGATCCGAATAGAACGGCTGCTTTCTCTCAAATGTTCAACGTTGATTCACCATTTGGAATTACATGTGAGCCGTGTGTGAAAAAAATTGAAATGTTACTAAGCACTCACAATGATGGTAACACCGCAGCAGCCAGTGCAATACCTCATCAAAATATAATTAACATGCAACAAATGAGTGATTTAATTGCCGAATCGGTTGAGAAGAAAATAAGTGATAAACTGAATGGAAACCTGACACATTTGAGCGACACAGAACCATCCAATCACAAAATCAACAAGAGCACAGATCACAAAATCCTACCTGTATGCGATGAAAATGGTCTCTACTCATTATACATTTCCAAGGCTGATAAATCCGTTACAACTGAGGAAATGATTAATTACGTGATGGAAAAGACCGATCTGAACAATAGTGTTTTCAAAATTGAAATGCTACCCAGTAGAAACAACCGAAAAACATACACCGCATTCAAGTTGACGACGCTTGCACTTGAAGTCTGTGAAAAAATCATGTCACCCACAAATTGGTCAACAGAATTTCGTGTAAGAGCGTTTGAAAAAAAATATCGAATGCGTAAAAGTAATAAACGGCAAAATCTTCGCTCTGAAAAACGGCAGGAATTTATACGATCAAATCGAAGTGTAAAAAATCGTAACCGGAACAATAACAACAACAACAATGAGCTTCGAGGCATGAATAATCAACACAGACGCCGACGAGAGAATCGATCAGATGAATTTGGCTACTACAATCGAAATCGTAATAATCACAACGGTCGATATAATTATGAACCTCGCCATCATGAACACCGTGTAAATCATATAAATCATATGCACCATGAACAATTGCCACAGACCAATGTGCCGTTTCCTTTTTGGTACCAAATGCCATATTTCTACCCTCCACCTCAGCAACAGGTTCATTCTCAGCCAACCATGCCACTATTCCATCCGCAATATACACAGGCACCACATCAAAACTTCCAACCGTTCAACGCTCAAAATCACAATGGAATGTAAGACTTGATGACGTTTTGATATATTGCAATAATTTGAACGGCGTGAAAAGTATAGAGAAATCAGTTGATTTTTTATCCGAAGTTTTGGCAGCGATTTTTAAAATTTACATGTTGAGTGAAACGCACCTCAACGCAGATGTTTCTTCATCAGAGATATTTCCGCCGAACTTCGAAGTATTCAGATGCGATAGATCACCTACCACTGAACAGTTTCAGCGTGTCAAGAGAAAGGGCTGGGGCGGTGTTCTTATCGCAATTGACAAGTCATTCAATCCGCAATGTATCGGAACAGCTGAACATCTTGGTGCTGAA
>NW_026532715.1:0-1045 GCF_026283585.1 Hylaeus volcanicus | reverse complement strand
AAGAAAGCATTACGCCGCTGGCACTGTAATATGAAATTTAAGAAAGCATTACGCTGCTGGCATTTTGAAATAAACATTAGACAAGCTATACGCCGCTGGCATTTTGAAATAAAATTTAAGAAAGCATTACGCCGCTGGCATTTTGAAATAATATTTGAGAATGCATTACGCCGCTGGAACTTTGAACTAAAATTAAAGAAAGCATTACGCCGCTGGCACTTTGAAATAAACATTAGACAAGATATACGCCGCTGGCATTGTGAAAATAAAATTTAAGAAAGCATTACGCCGCCGGCACTTTGAAATAATATTAAAGAATGCATTACGCCCCTGGCACTGTGAAATGAAATTTAAGAAAGCATTACGCCGCTGGCATTTTGAAAATAAAATTTCAGAAAACATTACACCGCTGGCATTTTGAAATACAATATAAGAAAGCATTACGCCGCTGGCACTTTGAAATAAACATTAGACAAGATATACGCAACTGGCATTGTGAAAATAAAATTTAAGAAAGCATTACGCCGCCGGCACTTTGAAATAATATTAAAGAAGCATTACGCCGATGGCATTTTGAAATAAAATTTAAGAAAGCATTACGCCGCTGGCACTTTGAAATAAAATTAAAGAAAGCATTGCGACCCTGGCACTGTGAAATGAAATTTAAGAAAGCAATACGCCGCTGGCATTTTGAAATAAAATTTAAGACAGCATTACGCCGCTGCAGTTTGAAATAAAATTTAAGAAAGCATTACGCCGCTGGCATTGTGAAATAATATTTAAGAAAGCATCACGCCGCTGGCACTTTGAACTAAAATTAAAAAAAGCATTACGCCGCTGGCACTTTGAAATAAACATTAGACAAGATATACGCCGCTGGCATTGTGAAAATAAAATTTAAGGAAGCATTACGCCGCCGGCACTTTGATATAATATTAAAGAAAGCATTGCGCCCCTGGCACTGTGAAATGAAATTTAAGAAAATAATACGCCGCTGGCACTTTGAAATAAAATTAAAGAAAGCATTACGCCCCTGGCACTGTGA
>NW_026532714.1:0-1059 GCF_026283585.1 Hylaeus volcanicus | reverse complement strand
ATTGCTTTCTTAATTTTTATTTTATATTGCCAGCGGCGTATTGCTTTATTAAACTTTATTTCGAACTGCCAACGGCGTATTGCTTTCTTATATTTAAATTCAAAGTGCCAGCAGCGTATTGGTTGCTTAGATTTTATTTCAAAGTGTCAGCCGCGTATCCGTTTCTTAATTTTTGTTACAAATTGCCAGCGGCGTATTGCTTTCTTATATTTAAATTCAAAGTGCCAGCAGCGTATTGGTTGCTTAGATTTTATTTCAAAGTGTCAGCCGCGTATCCGTTTCTTAATTTTTGTTACAAATTGCCACCGGCGTATTGCTTTCTTAAATTTTATTTCAAAGTGCCAGCGGCGTATTGTTTTCTTAAATGTTATTTCAAAGTGCCAGCGGCGTATTGCTTTCATAAATTTTTTTTCAAAGTGCCAGCCGCGTAATGCTTTCTACAATTTTATTTCAAAGTGCCAGCCGTGTATAGCTTTCTTAAATTTTATTGTATATTGCCAGCGGCGTTTTGCTTTCTTATATTTACATTCAAAGTGCCAGCGGCGTATTGATTTCTTAAATTTTATTTCAAAGTGCAAGCGGCGTATTGCTTTCTTCAATTTTATTTCAAAGTGCCATGGCGTATTGCTTTCTTAGATTTTATTTCAAAGTGCCAGCGGCGTAATGCTTTCATAAATTTTATTCCAAAGTGCCAGCCGCGTATAGCTTTCTTAACTTTTATTACAAAGTGCCAGCGGCGTATTTTTTTCATAAATGATATTTCACAGTGCTTGCCGCATATTGCTTTCTTAAATTTTATTTTAATATGCCAGCCGCGTAATGCTCTCTTAACATTTCTTTCAATGTGCCAGCGGCGTATTGCCTTCTTAAATTATATTTCGCAGTGCCAGCGGCGTATTGCTTTCTTAAATTTTATATAAAAATGCCAGCGGCGTATTGCTTTCTTAACATTTATATCAAAGTGCCAGCGGCGTATTGTTTTCTTAACATTTATTGCAAAATGCCAGCGGCGTATTGCTCTCTTATATTTAAATTCAAAGTGCCAACGGCGTATTGCTT
>NW_026532713.1:0-1467 GCF_026283585.1 Hylaeus volcanicus | reverse complement strand
TACTTAAATTTTATTTCAAAGTACCAGCGGCGTATTGCTTTCCTAAATTCTATTTCAAAGTGCCAGCGGCGTATTGCTTACTTAAATTCTATTTCAAAGTGCCAGCGGCGTATAGCTTCCATAAAGGTTATTTCAAAGTGCCAGCGGTGTATTGCTTTCTTTATTTTTATTTCAAAATGCCAGCGGCGTTATGCTTTCCTATATTCTATTTCAAAGTGCCAGCGGCGTAGTGCTTACTTAAATTTTATTTCAAAGTGCCAACGGCGTATTGGTTTTCTAAATTCTATTTCAAAGTGCCAACGGCGTATTGATTACTTAAATTCTATTTCAAGGTGCCAGCGGCGTATTGCTTTCCTAAATTCTATTTCAAAGTGCCAGCGGCGTAGTGCTTACTTAAATTGTATTTCAAAATGCCATCGCCATATTGCATGTTTAAAATTTATTTCAAAGTACCAGCGGCGTATAGCTCCCATAAACGTTATTTCATAGTGCCAGAGGCGTAGTGCTTACTTAAATTTTATTTGAAAGTGGTAGCGGTGTATTGCTTACTTAATTTTTATTTCAAAATGCCAGCGGCGTATTGCGTTCCTAAATTCTATTTTATAGTGCCAGCGGCGTATTGCTTTCCGAAATTCTATTTCAAAGTGCCAGCGGCGTAGTGCTTACTTAAATTTTATTTCAAAATGCCAGCGCCGTATTGCATTTCTATAATTTATTTCATTGTGGCGGCGACGTATTGCTTACTTAAAATTTATTTCAACGTGCCGGCGACGTATAGATTTTATAAATTGTATTTCAAATTGCATGCGCCAATTGCTTACTTAAATACTATTTAAAAGTGCAAGCGGCGTTTAGCTTACTTACATTTTATTTTATCTGGCATGCATAGCTCTCCTAAATTCTATTTCAAAGTGCCAGCGGCGTAATGCATACTTAAATTCTATTTCAAACGACCAGCGGCGTAGTGCTTACTCACATTTTATTATAAATTGCATGCGGCGCATGGCTTTCCTAAATTCTATTTCAAAGTGCCTACGACGTATTGGTTTTCTAAATTCTATTTCAAAGTGCCAGCGGCGTATAGCTTACTTAAATTCTATTTCAAAGTGCCAGCGGTGTAATGCTTACTTAAATTTTATTTCAAAGTGCCAACGGCGTATTGGTTTTCTATAATTTATTTCATTGTGCCGGCGACGTATTGCTTTTATGAATTGTATTTCAAATTGCGTGTGGCGAATTACTTACATAAATTCTATGTCAATGTGCAAGCGGCGTTTAGCTTACATACATTTTATTTAACTGGCATGCGGCGCATAGATCTCCTAAATTCTATTTCAAAGTGCCAGCGGCGTAATGTTTTCCTAAATTTTATTTCAAAGTGTCAACGGCGTATTGCTTACTTAAATTTTATTTCAAAGTGCCAGCTGCGTATTGCTTTCCAAAATTCTATTTCAAAGTGCCAGCGGC
>NW_026532712.1:0-1081 GCF_026283585.1 Hylaeus volcanicus | reverse complement strand
TGCCAGCGGCGTATTGCTTCCTTAAATATCATTTCACAGTGCCAGCGGCGTAATGCTTTCTTAAATTTTATTTCAAAGTGGCAGCGGCGTATTGCCTATCTAATGTTTATTTGAAAGTGCCAGCGGCGTAATGCTTTCTTAAATTTTATTTCAAAATGCCAGCGGCGTAATGCTCTCTTAAATTTTATTTCAAAGTGCCAGCGGCGTATCGCTTTCTTAACTTTCATTTCACAGTGCCAGCGGCGTAATGCTGTCTTAAATTTCATTTCACAGTGCCAGCGGCGTATTGCTGTCTTAAATTTCATTTCACAGTGCCAGCGGCGTAATGCTGTCTTAAATTTCATTTCACAGTGCCAGCGGCGTAATGCTTTCTTAAATATTATTTCAAAATTCCAGCGACGTATTGCCTATCTAACGTTTATTTGAAGGTGCCAGCGGCGTAATGCTCTCTTAAATTTTATTTCAAAGTGCCAGCGGCGTAATGCTTTCTTAAATTTTATTTCGAAATGCCAGCGGCGTATTGCTTCCTTAAATTTCATTTCACAGTGCCAGCGGCGTAATGCTTTCATAAATATTATTTCGAAATGCCAGCGGCGTATTGCTTCCTTAAATTTCATTTCACAGTGCCAGCGGCGTAATGCTTTCTTAAATTTTATTTCAAAATGCCAGCGGCGTATTGCTTATCTAATTTTTATTTGAAGGTGCCAGCGGTGTATTGCTTTTCTAAATTTTATTTGAAGGTGCCAGCGGTTTATTGCTTGTCTAAATTTTATATCAAAGTGGCAGCGGCGTATTGCCTATCTGATGTTTATTTCAAAATTCCAGCGGCGTATTGCCTATCTAACGTTTATTTGAAAGTGCCAGCCGCGTATTGCTTATCTAATTTTTATTTGAAATTGCCAGCGGCGTAATGCTTTCTTATATTTTATTTCAAAATGCCAGCGGCGTATTGCTTTCTTAACTTTTATTTCAAAGTGCCAGCGGCGTAATGCTTTCTTTAATTTTATTTCGAAATGCCAGCGGCGTATTGCTTCCTTAAATTTCATTTCACAGTGCCAGCGGCGTATTGCTTCCTTAAATT
>NW_026532711.1:0-1329 GCF_026283585.1 Hylaeus volcanicus | reverse complement strand
CCATTGCGTCGCTGGCACTTTGAAATAAAATTAAAGAAAGCATTACGTCTCTGGCACTGTGAAATGAAATTTAAGAAAACTATACGCCGCTGGCACTCTGAAATAATATTTAAGAAAGCAATGTGCCGCTGGCACTTTGAAATAAAATAAAAGAAAGCAATACGCCGCTGGCATTTTGAAATACAATTAAAGAAAGTATTACGCCGCTGGCACTGTGAAATGAAATTTAAGAAAGCATTACGCCGCTGGCACTTTGAAATAAAATAAAAGAAATCATTACGCCGCTGGGACTGTGAAATGAAATTGATGAAAACAATACGCCGCTGGAATTTTGAAATAATATTTAAGAAAACAATATGCCGCTGGCACATTGAAATAAAATTAAAGAAAACAATACGCAGCTGGCATTATGAAATAATATTTAAGAACGCAATACGCCGCTGCACTCTGAAATAATATTTAAGAAAGCAATACGTCTCTGGCACTGTGAAATGAAATTTAAGAAAACAATAAGCCGCTGGCACTCTGAAATAATATTTAAGAAAGCAATACGCCGCTGGTAATTTGAAATAAAATTTAAGAAATCAATACGCTGCTGGCACTTTGAAATAAAATAAAAGAAAGCATTACGCCCCTGGCACTGTGAAATGAAATTAAAGAAAGCAGTACGCCGCTGGCACTGTGAAATGAAATTTAAGGAAGCAATACGTCACTGGCACTTTGAAATAAAATTAAAGAAAGCATTACGCCCCTGGCACTGTGAAATGAAATTTAAGAAAGCATTACGCCTCTGGCATTTTGAAATAAAATTGAAGAAAGCAATACGCTGCCGGAATTTTGAAATAATATTTAAGAAAACATTACGCCGCTGGCACTGTGATAATAAAATTTAAGAAATCATTACGCCGCTGGCACTTTGAAATAAAATTTAAGAAAGCATTACGCCGCTGGCACTGTGAAAAGAAATTTAAGAAATTACTACGCCGCAGGCATTATGAAATAAAATTTAAGAAAGCATTATGCCGCTGGCATTGTGAAAATAAAATTTAAGAAAGCATTACGTCGCTGGCATTATGAAATAATATTTAAGAAAGCAATACGCCGCTGGTACTTTGAAATAAAATTTAAGAAAGCAATACGCCTCTGGCATTTTGAAATAAAATTTAAGAAAGCATTACGCAGCTGGCATTTTGAAAATAAAATTCGATAAAGCATTACGCCGCTGGCACTGTGAAAAGAAATTTAAGAAATTACTACGCCGCAGGCATTATGAAATAAAATTTAAGAAAGCATTACGCCGCTGGCATTGTGAAAATAAAATTTAAGAAA
>NW_026532710.1:0-2727 GCF_026283585.1 Hylaeus volcanicus | reverse complement strand
ACCTTTGGGGCGACCCTCCTCGATGGCCCTCTACAAAATACACCCCTCAAAATCCCCCTCGGGCAAACCCACCCCTCTCAACACCCTACCCCCTCCAAAGTCCACAATTTTCGGATTTCAGTCCCGAATGTGGGCTCAATGCATTCCTTGGAATCTCCTGATCCAGGAAATGCCAACGCCCACGCCGTGCGCCCCATAGGTACCCCTTGGAAGAATGGAACAGTTCGCCACTTTTCAACACCCTTCGTAAGGGAACACTTCCACACCTCGAAGGACGATGAAATTCACCATGTTTATCCTCGGTACGTTAAGGATCAATGTCATTTAAAGCTCGTTTCGAAAACTGCCCCTGGAGGTGAACAGGGTGGCCCAGAGTTAGGGGTGGTCCACCCACAGGTGTAGGGGTTAGAACGATGTTTCGTTGCGTGGAACACATGTGATACGGTCCAAGGCATTCGAGTGACACAGTTTTGATGTCTTTTCCCCGCGTGGATAGCATTAAAATACGAAAATGTCGTTTTTTTGGAAAACCCACCCGCGAGTTTAGGCCTGTATACCAGGTGAACGAGTAACCCCACGTCAACGCCGTTCGTGGATTCGGACGCGCGGATGCTTTATTAACAGGTCCACAAAAATTTGGATATTTTGAATCACGCTTTCATTGTCAAATCGGAGTAGATTTGAAAGAGTATTAAGTGGGCCGGACGGAGCCGGCATTCAGGAGCGCCTGGAGTTACGCAATCAACCATTCCTCGTAACTCTCGCTACGGATTCTCTCGCGTCCCTCGACTGAAGCGTTTCTCACACGGTCGCGTCGCGCAAACGGTATTTTCTTGTGTTCAATCGAGTGTGTTAGAAGAACGCCCTTCCAAAGCGGACGGCTTAATTTTTGCTATTTAATTGAATGGAAGAGTTCAGTGCGTAGGTGAGATTGACCTTTTATTTTAGACCGATTACTGAGCGCGTAAACCTCGAAACCAAAGAACGTTGATTTATTACCGTAAATTCTCGGAAATCGACGTGTATAGTACATAATAAAAATATATAAAAAAATAAATCTTACCACTACATTAGGGAGATTCTCGAACAGGGTGGTCAATAAAAAAAGACATTTTGCAAAAGAAAAAAAACAAAACGACAAAAACTTTAATTTTGTGTGATTTT
Organism: Hylaeus volcanicus; assembly: GCF_026283585.1. Lineage (NCBI taxonomy): Eukaryota > Metazoa > Arthropoda > Insecta > Hymenoptera > Colletidae > Hylaeus > Hylaeus volcanicus. Next base: position 1,563 of record NW_026532710.1, on the reverse strand, counting down.
TCATGAAACTCTAAAGACGTGTAGCGGCTATCGGCACGTACAATAAAACATTTGGCGTGCAGATGGTCGGGTAAATTTTGTAACGCTAAACAATACATAATAATAAAAATAAAATAAATCTTACCAGTACGTTCGGAGATTCTCGAACAGGGTTCAATAAAAAAAGACAATGTACAAAAAAAATTTCTTTTATTAAACATTAACGAAGTAACGGAGGATACATCTCTAAATTTGGAAAACGAAACAAATAAATTAAATTTAGGGCGGACACAGGGTTCAGTAACGTGTGTTTCCCCCTTTAGCTTTTATCACCGCGTCAAAGCGGCGGAAAAAAACAGGGATTGTCGGATAGTTGGTTTTTTCACAATCGCGATCTGAATTTTTTCAGTGCGCTTTCTTTCAGCAGGCCTCTATGCGTTTCCGTAAGACCGATTTTTGTTTTTAAAAAAGATTTTAATAGTTGATTTCATGTACTACGAAACGTATATTCTGATTTTTTGATGAAATGTTTTAAAGTATGAGAAAAACCCTTCTAAAGTTGACCAAAAACGGCTGAACGCTTAATCGCGATTGAGTGGTGGGTTACACCGCGGCAGCCGAGGAAAAAGGTATGTATATTAATAGACACGCGCTGCGCTCATGTTATTACATTATACCTTTTTCCTCGGCTACCGCTGTGTCCCCCTCGCTACAACTTGACCGCGAATGAGCGTTCAGCTTTTTCGCAAAGCTTTTATGCGTTTGCGCGACGCGACCGTGTGAGAAACGCTTCAGTCGAGGGACGCGAGAGAATCCGTAGCGAGAGTTACGAGGAATGGTTGATTGCATAACTCCAGGCGCTCCTGAATGCCGGCTCCGTCCGGCCCACTTAATACTCTTTCAAATCTACTCCGATTTGACAATGAAAGCGTGATTCAAAATATCCAAATTTTTGCGGACCTGTTAATAAAGCATCCGCGCGTCCGAATCCAGGAACGGCGTTGACGTGGGGTTACTCGTTCACCTGGTGTACAGGCCTAAACTCGCTGGTGGGTTTTCCAAAAAAACGACATTTTCGTATTTTAATGCTATCCACGCGGGGAAAAGACATCAAAACTGTGTCACTCGAATGCCTTGGACCGTATCACATGTGTTCCACGCAACGAAACATCGTTCTAACCCCTACACCTGTGGGTGGACCACCCCTAACTCTGGGCCACCCTATTCACCTCCAGGGGCAGTTTTCGAAACGAGCTTTAAATGACATTGATCCTTAACGTACCGAGGATAAACATGGTGAATTTCATCGTCCTTCGAGGTGTGGAAGTGTTCCCTTACGAAGGGTGTTGAAAAGTGGCGAACTGTTCCATTCTTCCAAGGGGTACCTATGGGGCGCACGGCGTGGGCGTTGGCATTTCCTGGATCAGGAGATTCCAAGGAATGCATTGAGCCCTCATTCGGGACTGAAATTCGAAAATTGTGGACTTTGGAGGGGGTAGGGTGTTGAGAGGGGTGGGTTTGCCCGAGGGGGATTTTCAGGGGTGTATTTTGTAGAGGGCCATCGAGGAGGGTCGCCCCAAAGGT
>NW_026532709.1:0-6585 GCF_026283585.1 Hylaeus volcanicus | reverse complement strand
TTATATTATAATAAATTCCGTTATTATATATTATAATAAATTCTGTTCGTCTCCGTGCACGTGGTTTCGTGTTACGTAATCTCGTGTATATTCAGTTAATTCCCGGTGCGATCCTAGAACTCGCCAATATCGGCAATCTCGCCTATTTTAGACCACCGTCTGGTCTACGGACCGTTATAATTCATAATTAACCATTATTGTTCTCCCGCGCGCGCACGTGGTTTCGCGCATTACGACCGATTGTGATTTCGGCTATCTCCGACCATAGTTTGTGCTAGTTTGACATCGTCTTTATTGCGACAACCGCTGATCATTAGTTTCTACGAATTTCTAATTACTTATAGTTAAATATTAGTACCTATCTAGTCAAAACCGCGTCTCAGACGTATATTATATTATTTAGATTTAAGGATCGTTATTGTTATTGCGACGAGTAAAGTAGCGGGGAATCGCCCCAGGTTTTTTTATATAAATTTCACATAAGTGCCAAGAGCACGTGATTATTAGTATTAGGACGAATTGTAGAGTATCGGGGAATCGCCCCAAGTTTCTTATATAAAACCCACATAAGTGCCAAGTGCACATAAATCTCGTCTATTCTTTCTCGTCACGCTCACCCGCCATAATTCTCAGTACGACTGCTCTCTCGGGTGTCAGGTACGTGGACTTTTCCTAAAAAATCTCAAAACATCATACTCATCTCCATATCCTCCCATCCTTTGGCAAAACACGTTTTCAGCCGGGATAGGGACTCTCCCCCCCCCCTTTTTTCCTAGACGCTCCGCCACAACCCTGTTCTTTCCACCTCATTTCTCAAAACCAAGCCCCCTCGCCATTCAGATTCTGTGGCGAAACCCGTTTGCTGCCTGAATCTATCCTCAAATCTTAATTCCCAGGCGAAACTCGTTTTCTGCCGGCATTAAGATCTCCCCCCCATTCCGATTCTGTGGCGAAACTAGTTTTCAGCCTGAATCAATACCCTCCTATTCCTCAACCCTCGACCCCTTGGCGAAACACGCTTTCAGCCGGGATTGAGACGCCCTCCTACCCAACCCGTCGGCAAACGCGTTTTCCGTCCGAAACCGCGCCCCTTTTCATATCCCCCAACCCCCTGGCGAAACACGCTTTCAGCCTGGGCCGAAAACCCCTCCTTGCCCGATTCAGCGGCGAAACCCGTTTTCAGCCCGAATCTACCCCCCTGGTTCCTTCCCCGCCCCACGACTCTCAGGCGAAACACTTTTCTGCCGAGAACTTATCCCCCTACTTACCTTGTAACCCACGTATTTACCCGTTCGACTCCCTACTTGGAGGAATCCATCCGTCTACCTAGCAGCGCTACCTACCTGAAATAACACATCCATCTACTTACCTGCTCGACCACGACCTACCTGAAACAAAACGTCCATCTACTTAACTCACTTACCTGAAACTATCCACGTATTTTCCCCTTTTCCTTTCCCTTCCGCATTATAACCCTTGCCACGCGCCTGACACGCGAGCCCGCAGCCCGCATGCCATTCTGCACGTGACACTAGTCCTCCAAATTTTGTAATTTACTCAATATTACTAGTCCTCCAAATTTTGCAATTTATTCAATATTACTAGTCCTCCGAATTTTCAAATTTTTTCACTTTCAGTAATTCATCAAATTTTGAAATTTTTTCATTTATAATAATTACTAAACAACCCCAGGCCTCGAATAAATTCTAAGTTTGCCTATGTATTTGCCTCGTTTCCTTTTTCTTTCTCGTACTAATTTTTAATTTAATATTGGCCGCTCCTTGTACCCTTTGCACCGTTCGAATAAAGTGAATTAAATAAATCAGACTACGTTCTAATCAATATGCATGTCGCTATCCTCTAGTCCTAGTTCTAGTATCCTTGCGTAAGATTCATTCTAAAAACTCACATATTGGAAAGAAACCGTTTAATTTCGTCAATTTTATCAAAAATTCTCAAGAAGTATTTAATAGGGGAAGGTTAAATGTGAAAAGTTGCATCTAGATCGGTTAATCCCTTGCCACGCTACGCCGCGCCGAAGAATGGCGATTTTGCAGCAACAATAATTATAAACATTCAGGAATCTATACATTTTTCTGCATGAGAAACATCACGAAATCACATCGATCGGTTACTCGTTGCCGAGTCGTGTCAAGCATCAGAAATTTTGTAACGACAATAATTATATAAACATTTAAAAAGATCATCATTTATATCTACAGTACACGTCTATATGCACAAATATATACTTCCTTACTCCTGTATAAATTTGTTTACATTATACCTATTCAACTATGTGTAATTATGTATAACTATACTTTACAACCGCCGCCTAAACAGTTAACATCGCTTGAAAAGTTATTCGATCCTTATTCGATAGTTTCGAATAAAGATAAAAGTAAGAAAGTTATCCCACGCGACGAGTGAAACTTCAGTTAAAGATACAAATGCGAAAATAACCTACGGATGAATATCTCTGGAGAGAAACCAGGTAACTCTAGCCGTGGAATAAAGTTACAAATGCGAAAAAGTGTCTTAGGATTGAAACTCTCAGGGAGAAACCAGTCAACTTTAGCCATCGAATAAAGATACAAATGCGGAAAAGTATCTTAAATGTGCGGTCGGTTAAAGTTAAAAATGGGAAAACTACCTAACGAGTGAAACTCTATGCAGTTAAAGCAGGTATCTTTACTCGTCGGATAAAAATAGTTTAAGTTATCTTTATCCTTTGAGAACATTTACCTCGAATACATTTTTTTATCCAGCAGTCATCGAATAAAGATAAAGTTATGTATCTTTATTCGACGAGTAAGAGATAAAAATTTTTCATCTTTAATCGATATTTAAAATTTTTGTTTAGATAAAGATTGTGCCCATCTCTGGTGGCCAGATCTAATAAGACCCTGCATCTTTTCAACGAATTTAAGCGTAGTGTAACGTCTGGGTACTTGCCCAAACGTCACCGTATTTTTTTCGAAATACGATTTGTTTTAATCATAAGGGCCCAGTAACATGGGCCCACAAAAAGGGATTTTCTTTAGCGATATCCCAATTTTAATCGGGAGAGTTCAGGGTGCTTACTTAGCGTTCACCCTGACTCCCCCACAGCAGGGGGCACCTTAGCGGGACCTAGAGGGGGGGGGGGGGATGGGGTTTTTGGGAGGTCAGAGTGTTAACGGTAGAGGTTACTCTGACTTCCCTACAAAGGGGTCACCTTAGCGAGATCCCAGAGTGGTAATGGAGGTTACAGGGAGTCTGGAGTGTTAACGTTAGAGTTTACTCCGGCTCCGTTACAAGGGATTCGCCCTAGAGGCATCCCAGGGGGTAATGGGGGGTGGTAGAAGAGAGTCAGGGAGGGATTTGTTAGCTGCGAATCACTGCGCGCCCAGAACTCGATTGAGAATCGACCACGCGATCTCGCAGATGGCAGATCCACAGGGGTGCGACAGGGGTGACGACGGTGACCCTTCGTACTTGACCTTCTCTCCGTGGAGGCGAATCAGGGTTTCTTTTGGGGAATAAGAAACTCTAAACGCGAGACCAAGAGAACGCGCCGGGGGATCATCCGTGCGCGACATCTAGGTTCACGTAGTGGCACCATCTCTCAATAGACACGTGAACTATTCCCTGTACGCGAGGTAATCGTCGCCAGGTGCTGCGACGCGCCCATTTCAAACGCGTAACCGCTTGTTGCTGGGCACACACGACTTCGTCTGCCAGCAAAATCGCGAACTCGTTGTTGCTATGCAGGGTACGCATGCGTCGACCGTACCCAAATAACGGTCATAGAACATTCTATGAGCGCAACCATAGTCGCGTCGCGCCGCGTCCGAAATCAGGGATATAAATACAACCCCCTGGTTCCAGTTAGGCAATTCCAGATTACACTCGACAGTTCCTTGGGAAGTTTCAACACGTAGAATCGTAATTCAGTAACAGTCTTTCATACACTAATTCATTAGTTATTAATATTATTTAGTATAAGTTAAATTAAGTGCGTTACCAACAAAGATCCCCGAAGCGATCTTTCTGCGACATTCGAAAGTGAAACACGAAGCAAATATAAGTACTTTAAGATTTAAACTTACTATAATATTCATACCGAATTATCATATAACCATGTATTCGAATCTGACTGTCGTTCAAATTTCTAACATGTAAATCATTCCGCATTCAGTGATTCCGACAAGCAGAATCATGTTCCATTTCATCTGCCTGTAACTCAAATTCCAGGCGATGATGATTCGCTGTCGTGTGAATTATATTTGCAATTCACCTTCAGCAACACTGAGCCATTCTTATTATCTGAATACATCTTCCTATTCTTATTTATTTAACTTTAAACAATGTTAAAAGAGGATAGTTTGCGTAGAAAGTGTCTCTCGAGCAATCGTCGATCGTACATCTATATTCCCTCCCCTTAGAGTTCCTACAAAAAGCAGACGGGGAATGTATATTTCTTAATAGCCTTCTGCACCCCTTTTCCATTCTCTTTTCCATACAGACGAAACTCTGAGAAGCTTACGCTTCTCAGAGGGATTCTACCGAACCTACATCCTTTACGAGATACGATAACTCGAGAAACGAATTCTACGAAACAACCCTCGCCTACTGAATTTAATTCTATTCCAATCATAATTAATATATAATATCTAAATATGAAAGAAAGAGACGATAAGAATAATAGAATTATTTCAAATATGAACGTTACATTCGTCTTTCACTTACCCTTGGAACATCGAGATCCGTTGTCGAAACGCTGCAATACATAAATAATACTCACCTCTAATTTGAAACCTAACGGTTTCCTCTGAAATACATAAATATACTTACCATTTGAATCTAACAGTTACCGGTGACCCCTAAAAGACACCGATAACACTTACCTGTGTATATTTGAATCATCGTGATCTGAAATACATGAATAATACTTACATGCGATCTGAAATAGAAATCATAATTATTATAACTGTTATTTATTATTTATATTATAATTGTTAATCATACTTACGCCACGCTCGGATTCTGGATTTCCGCTCGGTCCAGATCCATATAAAGGTACCTGAAACATAAATAAAGATTATTAATATTAAATCAACATTATTTTAACCGCTCATTTTGCCACGCTTTGCCGAGATTTCCGCTCGGTCTAGGATCATTTCAAACGCCGATTCGCGGGACGCCATCTTGTTGGGAATTCCTCGGTCGGTATTATCTGAAACAAAAATAATAAATACTTAAAATTCATAATTAAATTCCCGTTCAAAGCGCCCTTTTTGAACGGAGGGTACGCCCAGAGTTCGGTCTGTGCAAAGAAATCAAAATTACACGGACGTTAAACTGGTGACAGCGGTGGGATTGTCTTGTGAAAATTTAAATTTTCATACCCACAATGTATCTTAAAGATTGATTGACTAAAGAATTAAAGACTAAAGACTAAAGAATTAAAAAGTGCCTTAAAAGGATTTCGACCACGCGGAATTCCAGAATTTCGAGTGTCAATACAAAAAATTCATGAGCAACTGGCTTTAAGTATTACAAATATCAATCATGCGATTTAACAATATGATAAACTATCAGAACATTAAAACAACTAGCGAACAATGAAATTCTAAGTTAAACAAATAAAGTAAGCGGAAAACAGGAATTAAAGAAAACACGGCCTTTTATTACAAATAAGGACACTAATCTAATATATAATATATATAAGAAAAATAATATATAAGGATAGTAAAGGAAGAAGTACAGGAGTGAATAAGTCTGGACACACAACTTCAAAATTTTTAATACAGAATAGTAGTATAGCTAGGTCGGTTCTTACTCAAGAGCCCCGAGGGCGAGGGGGTGGGAGGGGGAAATCGAGGGCAAGGGGGCAAGGGGGAGGGAGCACGAGTAGTTAGGGGTCGGTAATTATTACTAAGGTCGGTAAGGTAGGATGCAATCATTACCTACGCCGCCTCCGAAAAAGGTGCATTGCATTTAATATGATGTATTTAATAATTGAACCAAATTCATCAAACGAAGGTGAATAACAATGGAGTTTAAATAGAAATTATTTCACACTTTTCACTGCATTTTCCCATACTTTTAAGCAATTATATCTAGAGCTAGTGCGTATTCATATACAGTAACTAGAAATTATTTCATGTTTTTCACTACATTTTCCCATACTCTTAAGCAATTATATCTAGACCTAGTGCGTATTCACATAAATTAACCAGAAATTATTTCATGCTTCTCACTGCACCTTTTTCGAAGTCGGTTAAATTTTTTTCCAAAAAAATTATTTTATTTCACTCTTTTTAGTGGCAATCTATAACCAATAGATTTCATGCAATAACAATAGTTATGAGCAATATACAGGATGACTCAAAAACGTTGGAGGTCCTTGAAAAGGGTGGTTCCGGGGGGTGCGGCGACGTAAAACAATTTTTCCTTAGCGAGAATGGTGTTCAAGGCTCCGTTAGGAGATATTCCAGAAACAAAAACCTCCGACCAATCAGAGCGCGAGTATGCCGGTGCAGCGCCTGCGAAGCCTACGCTACCGCAAGCGCTCCACCAGCATACTCGCGCTCTGATTGGTCG